>NC_061089.1:44736236-44903736 GCF_015104395.2 Macrobrachium nipponense | reverse complement strand
TATATATATATATTCATTGTTTGTTTGTTTGTTTGATTATATATATATATATATATATATATATATATATATATATATATATATATATATATATTCATTGTTTGTTTGTTTGTTTAACTAAATTTATATATATATATATATATATATATATATATATATATATATATATATATATATATATATATATATATATATAATGTTTATTTATTGATTCTGGTCATCCCAAATGATAATTTTATTGTGTTGAGGGAATACAATTCAGTATTGGCTTTACGATATCTTGTTTATATTCATAGTTTCAGCTTGTTATACTGATACTCAAAGCCACCTGTCCCTTGAAGTTTTGCTAAACCATGTATTTGGTAGATCTATTTAGTTGAGTTTCAATGACGTTTTAATGCATGCAAGGTTCTTTAAGGTATTTGTCAAGTATGTTTTTTTCTTTATGTCCTAATCTATTCTCTTTCCCTTTTTGCAGACACCGAGAAACTGCAGGGATGTACAATTCTGTAAGAAGCAAGATGAATTTAGTTAGCTATGACAGATGATCTACAAGTGACTAGATTTTAGTGGCTTTATCTTTGAGATCAAATAACATATCAAGGTGAGTGAAGAAACTTTGTCCATCAAGTGTATTTGGTAAACCCCCTCAAAGCGTGTTCACACAAACAAACTCGTTACAACACAGAAAATTTTCAGTTCTTGATTACGGGCTGCTAAGAAGCAAGAGCCCGTGCCAGTACGAAGCTTGCTTAATCTAATGACAGTTCATGTTAGTTCCTCATTGGAGGGGTGGGTTGTGCACTAGCCTGTCAATCTGGTAGTTTGTGTTCGCTTCCTGCTGCTGCCGATGCTGAACCAGAGGAATTTATTTCTGGTGATTAGAAATTCATTTCTCGATATGTGGTTTGGATCCCACAATAAACTGAAGGTCCCGTTGCTAAGTAACCAATTGGTTCATAGCCACGTAAATAAAACTCTAATCCTTCGGGCCAGCCCCAGGAGAGCTGTTAATCAGCTCAGTTGTCTGGTTAAGCTAAGATATACTTAACTTTGCAGTTCAAGGTTGATGTGTGGAACTAATAATTTTGACACAGGTTCATCTTTCTTATAAAGACCAAAATAAAAAAAATTAAAAAAAACTCTACTGGAGATCTAAAACGTCATGTCACCTTGGAAGTTCCTTTAAGTTAAGTATAATTTAGTTTAACTAGATCACTGAGCTGATTAACAGCTCTCTTAGGGCTGGCCCAAAGATTAGATTTTTATTTATGTGGCTATGAACCAATTGGTTACTTTGCAACGTGACCTACAGCTTATTATGGGATCCAAACCACATTATATTGAGATATTAACTTTTAATCACCAGAAATAAATTCCTCTGATTTCACGTTGGCAGAGCGGGGAGCAAACTTCTGACTACCGAATTGATATACACACCTAACCCACTCATCCAACGAGGAACTGATAGTTTCTTTAAGGTATCCATTTAGGTACTTTGATGTTTACTGTCATGGGATCTAGAACTATTTACCAAAATATTTTATGAAGAACGTGGACTGAATTGAGCTATTTTTTGTATGTTGGTTATGTTGAAAGGTTTACCACTCCAATGTAAGCAAAGTGTCACTGTTTGGGCTGCTGACATGAACATGCAGATTCAGGCTTTCTTTTCAGTAAATTGCAGTCTTGTAGACAAATAGGATACTGTGTTTTTTTTGGGCTTAGAAGATTGGATTATCCTGGTAAGGATAAACTTAGTTTATTCACAAAGGAGGGTGTTTCATGCTTGACCTACTCTGGGCAGGCCCTTGGCATTTCTTGACCCTATACGAGCTGTGCTTTGCTTTTGTGTTTTTCTTTTCAGTTGTTAACAGCTTTGAGGGCAATAGACACTAATTTTGGGAAACACGACTTCACTGACAATGAATGTTCTTATCGAGCGATATTAGACATAAGTCTCTGTCCCTAAAAACCCGTCCTTTTAGTTCGATACAATTCACACCAGTTCCATCTGATAAACTAACTCGCCTGGTTAAATTTATGGCACCCATCTTTAATTTTATTCGATTTCAACTATTTTGCTTTGTAATAGAAACTTCTTTCTCAGTGTTAGGTTAGATATTGTACTCAGTCTGTGTTTGGAAGATTTCAGAAATATCGGCAGATAACCACTGAATTACCAGTGGCGTTTATGTATAGTTATTGAAATTTAACATAACATGTAATATTGGTATATGTATTAAGGAAAGTAACAAAGGGAATTTTATCCACATTGAATTGCTCTGTAGAAATGTTTTGGAATTAAAATTGGAATATAGAATTTGGGCCATATTCCAAGCTCTGGGACCTATGAGGTACTATTTCAGCTCTGGAAATAATGGTGAAACAGTTTTTATGACAAGGTGGAAAGTAAGAGGGATAAAACAGGTTGTAGCTAGGTGCTGAAGGGACATTGCAAAGGAACTTATGCAATGCCAACAGTGCACTTCATGAGATACACTGACAGCACTACCCTCCTACAAGGTATAGAAATGTATGCTGGGAAACTGATATCAGGACAACTCATTCAGGCCTGGAAAACTCGTACCTGAACAACTGATATCTAGGACAACTTATTTTGACAGAAAAATCAAGTAAGAAGACAACAACAAATATTACAAGAAAAACTTTATTTTTTGGGGGCGACAATGTAAACTAAAAACATAAATGATTTTCAGTATAAAAAGAATTGACCAAAACTGAATCCTAGTGTGGATTATATGCCAAATCTTTAAGAAACATTTTTTGGCAAGGATCATACTTTTCAAGTCAAGTTCGGTCGCTTGTTGTACTCTGAACCTTTTTCAAAGTCATTTGCTCTCCCCATTCCAAATAAGATTTTCTTTTTCTTCACCAAAATTGCCTCCAACTTTAGTGTATTTATTAATTTCCAGATATTTATGGCATTATGAAAACCTTGAAGGCAATTAATAGTTCTTGTCGGGCCACCTGAAGTCCTCTCTGAAATATTCTGTATCAGTTGGAAGTATTGGAGCCAGATGTCTTCAAGCGTTTCGTCATCTTTCAGATCCTATGTAAGACACTTCAAAATATGACACAGATTCTTGTGACAAACTATCATCGTCGGAGTTCTTCATATGCAACAATGACATCGGTCACTGGTTAAAAAGCAAGTGCTGTAAAGCACTTTTATCTCTAGATGAAATACATCATCTGTATTGTACTGAACTTATGACCTAGCTTGACAAGGTTTTGGTAGAGGTTTTGAGAAAAATGAAATAAACAACCAGTTACCACTGCTAGGAAACCTTAAAATAAGGCTCTTTGTGGGGCCTTTTTTGAATTCCGTCATAATTATACCCTTCAGGCTGAATATCAGGGCGAAGAGTAACTGAGAAAACACCTGATCATAAGTTGCTTGCTGCTTCTTAGGTAGCAGTGTGAAAACACGAGGTACATTGAAATTACCTATTTGAGTGCCGATTGTGTATTATTTCATTGACTTGAAATTCAAGCTTCCAAAGAATGTTGGTTTCAACCTCCCACTGCACACACCACACTGCAGCAGTAACTGATCGTGATACAGAGCCAGCATCATGTTGCAAAAATGATTCCCGATTCAAATTTGCAGTACAATAGCCGGATATCAAAACCATATTTTTCTGATGAAATAGGGGGCGCACTACTGTTCAGCTGTCGCAATCACAGTTCTCACGGTCTCTTGTGATGACCAGGCTTTGGCTTTTATAGAACAGAGATCAATTATTGATTTCACTTTATTCACATCAATGCTGAGAAATTGATGCTATTTCTAATGGGTCCTCCTCAGCTATCGTCTGAACCACATCTATGGTCTGAATGCGCGCTCTACATCTTTACGTCACACAGCCATACGTTTTTTTATTTATCTGTATTCTGACTGTGAAAATTAAATACGAAATATCATCTACAAGCTTAACTTCTTGCTTAGATTTTGTATAACAGCATTGTGAGGGGTAAAGAAAATTTTAAAACTGTTGAAAAGTTGACAGTGGAAGACCAAATGACTTGGCAAGTATAGAATATAAAAATAAAACAATTTCGTTGGAAAGCTATGACGACTGTTTGTAAGTTGGTTGCTAGACAAACAGTAACTGGCTTGAACTATGAAATTTGTAGGATGCTAATAAACCATTCCCTATTTACTTTATCAAAATCTGCTTTTAGATAAATGAGTTTTTTTAGTGTATATATTTGAGTTGTCTTATATATCAGTTGTCCTAGATATCAATTATTGTCCAGGTGTGAGTTATCTGATATGAGGTTTCCGGGAGTGAGTTGTCCTGGAATCAGCTGCCCTAGAACCATAGAAATGTTCTAAATGAAATTTGTAGGATGCTAATAAACCATTGCCTTTTTACTTTATCAAAAACTATTTTTAAATAAATGGGTCATTTTTTAGTGTATATATTTGAGTTGTCTTATATATCGGTTGTCCTAGATATCAATTATTGTCCAGGTGTGAGTTATCTGATATGAGTTGTCCTGGAATCAGCAGCTCTAGAACCATAGAAATGTTTTAAATTAAATTTAAGAATCTAGGAAACACCCATCAGTTTAAAATATTAAAAACTTTTAGGAAGAATGTAATGTTTACGCGCGAACCCAACAGACAGTGGAGCATGTCTTATTTTTTTATATACGATAAAATTGGGCTAAAATGTTTCAGAGCAGTGGATGAATTAATAATATCAATCAACTCACCCGGCCTCAGTAAATGTGGTGATAATATTAAACAATTTGTTTGTAGTGCTATTTATAAAAAAAAAATACGATATTTATTCCCCATCGCACAGTTTTAATCTTACAGCAGTCGCACGGTTTTAATCTTACAGCAGTCCTTATAATCTGTAGTTCTCGATTTTAGTTGAATAGAGAGAAGGAGAGAGAGTATCAAACAATTTTAGTCTGACAGTAGTTTGCAAGGTCTTTAGGACCTTGGTAGTTCTTATAATTCATAGTTGTTTTAGTTAAAGAGAGAGGCTGTCGTGCAGTTTAGTCTAACAGCAGTCCATATAATATGTAGATCTGAGAGAGAGAGAGAGAGAGAGAGAGAGAGAGAGAGAGAGAGAGAGAGAGAGAGAGAGAGAGAGAGGGGGGGGGGTATATAGGTAAAATATTGAGACAGCACTTGAAAGGAGAGGGGACGCTAGGAAAAACATGAAAAGGATGAAGTGTTAGGAAGATTAAAATAGGTCAGGCTCGGGCTCTCTTGCCCCTTTTTCTGGACCATTTAAGATTTTTCATTTTCTACAGCAGAGGTCTCCAAACTTTTCAATGTAAGGGCCACATTATATATTTCCCACATTTATACATTTATGCGGGCCAAAGGAAAAAAAAGAAAAAAAAACAAATCAGTGCCAGTAATTTAATTTCCTCAAATATTAGAGTACAAACATGGAAAAATTTAAACATATCTTGTTGGAAAAAATCAGGGTAAACTAAATAGATTCCTACCTTTAGTTTTATGCAACCAAATTAGTGTGATGAATGATACTGACGTTTTGACTTCAAAAATTTCATTGAAATCAGGTTCCAGATTAGATGAGCCAATTGTAAGAATTGATTTCAAATTATCATCAGACAAATTTGCTCGATAGTTAGATTTCACATACTTCATTTTGGAAAATGTTTGTTCACACAAGTATGTTGTACCAAAAATGGACACAAAACTACAAGCAAACTTTATCAAATTTGGAAACTGATCTGGCTGCAGGCATTTATAAAACTCAATCAGATTTCCTTCTCTATACTTATCTTTCAGTCTGTCATCTGCCTGGAGATCAATAATTTCCATTTGAAATTGAGTTGGAAGATTTTCAGCATTGCAGTCAAATGGATCATGAAAGAGCCTGATTTCATTTGCTTTGGCGGGCCGGATGAAATTATGTGGTGGGCCGGATGTGGCCCACGGGCCATAGTTTGGAGAGCCCTGTTCTACAGAATCGTCACGCAAGCGGGCGTGATTTGTTTTAAATTTGCTTCATTTGAGAAGGCTATCATGCAATGGGAAAAAAATTCCACCTTCATATTATTGGCGAATATTATCTCTAAATGACTTCCCAAATCCCAAAATACGGCATCTGTCTTTTTGGGTGCAATCGATTATTTTTCATTCTTCATTTTCCTAAGTCTGGAAAGTATATCACGCTCTGGGTGATATACTTGTTACTTGTTGACGGCTTCCAGGTCCCACACCACTTCCATAGTACTCGCAGGACCCCCATTATCAAATTAAGAGTTTATTCATCGGATGTATTTAATCACACTGCAAATTCCACATTCACTTGATCTTCCATATCATAGCATCAATTAAACAAAAAGGTTTTAAGTTTCCTTCTTGAAAGACTTCAAATCCTCAATCTGCCTCAGCTTAAGAGGAAGCTTGTTATGTAATCTAGGAGCTCCGTATTTAAAGGCTCTAGAGCTACCAACTTTAAACCATCTGTAAATAGTCTTGTACCAGGTCGATTTATTGGTTGTAGTATAAACTGTAGTAGGTCCCACTATTATCATTCGTTTATTCATAGTTTATCATACTAATTTATATATTTCATTTTCATTAGGGCGCTGAATAATCCTGATGGGTTCCGGCACTTGGTCCTTAAGACCTAAATTTCATAATCAATCAACTTGTTGGGTCTAAACACATAACTTGAATGTTATTCTGGCCTTCACCTGGAGCAAGTGCAAATCGATTAAGATGGGTAATCCTGTTCCGTGGAGCAACACCTTTTATTAGTCTAGCAGCTCTTCATAATTTTCTGTAATTTTTTGAGATGTACGTTGGGTAACTTATAGTACATAGAGTTACAATAATCCATCCAGTTTATAGTACAGTTGATGACAAGATTTTTAACAGAACTCTCATCAAGATATTTCCTCACAAAGGCTATATTCTTAAGGTGATATCCAGCAACTTTCACAACATTATTAATTTGTGGACGTGAGTAACAAGCCACAATCCAAGTAGCTACACCCCAACAAGGTCACGGATCCTGTCAGTTGTGGACCCGATTTTCAATTGTACACACTTTATTAAAACCCAGACTCCTTAAATTACTTTCCTTGCTGGATATCATAAGCTCACTTTTATCTTCGTTCAATTTCAACTGTTTTAAAGTCATCCATTGTTTAATATTCGATAGAACTTCAGTTAATATTCCATGTGTATTCTCAATATTTGTAACAATGAAATACAATTGTGTGTAATCGGCATATAAATTATATTCTACTCCAAGATTATATAGTATATTAGACAAACTAATTGTGTACTAGATACAGAATAGGGCAGGGCCAAGCACACTTCCCTGAGGAACTCCTCTCAAGGTTCATTTGATGACACGCATATAAGTGATAGTATTTTTTATATGTACATATTTACACAAGATAAAGCAAAGCCTTACTGAAAAGTTACTACAAAAAGGTACAAATCAAATAATTCTTTAAACCAGCAGATTGGAGATTATCAGTAGGCGAGACCATCTGTCCAAAAGATTTTATTTTTTCTTACCCTCAGGGCTCACTTTAAGCTATTTTGTCCAGTCTTCATGATTTACTTTTAATCACTTTACAAATCTTTGAAAGGCTGCATTGTTAGTATAAGCTTGCTAGAGAAATGTTCGAAAAAAATTTCCTCGAATTTTTGGATTATGGACTTAAACAGGTAAATTTCAAGACCCTTTTTTTCTATTTCATTACGTTACATTTTCCTTGGATGTGTCAAATTAATGTCTCCGCTGGCATTGTAACTCAAGTTAGTTTTTTTCATATCTTGCATGGTATAATTTGGCTTTGTGTTGGCCATTTCGTATAATTCCGTACGCTAACTGGTGGGCAAAATAAGTTTGAATAAGACCAACTGCTTAAAATTATTTCAACTCTTAATAACCTCATTCAAATGTAGACCTATTGAAATTAAATATCAGCGCGCAGTTTCAGTGTTCGATCCCCAATCATTTTTGATAAACAGTTATTTTCCATAAGCCTACCATTATCGTACGAGTCTCAATGTCCATTTCATTGTATAACAAAGGACCCAATCAGTTGGTCCTGGTATAACGCAGTGGTATATGTCGTTTATATCCACATCTGCCAGCTCCTAAATTCTGGGCAATAGACTTTCCATGTTGGTAGTGTATTAAAAGTAGTCCAGAGAAGTATATATATTGAAACTGGCATGTTATTGTTAGTGTGGCTATTTGAGAAGTTGTGGCATTGTGCCACTAATCATCTTAGCCTAATGTGATTAGGATGCTCCAGTGAATACGGTTAGCTGGTGGAACTTCTTGCTTTTTTAATGGCAACATCTTCACAGGCTCATGCATTGTATAAAGGTATGATCCATTTACATGCCCCTATAGTAAGCATGTCTTTGAAGAAGTCCATCAATTATTCTTTTAAGTTTAGACTAAATGATTGTTTCTTGATTTTGTGCATTTTGCGGTGTTGATCTAGCTCCTCATTTTATGTCTTGTATGTCCAAATTATTGTAAATATATTGGAGTGTTGTCTGTCTAGTTGTTTAAAAGATGCTGTATTAGTGGTTCAGACAATCAAACAGTTGGTCGTTGTCTCTAGACTAAAATGTCGTTGTGATCTCTGCGTAGGAAAGTGGAATATCAATTGTGTGCACTTCTTTAAACTCATCCATTTAATGTCACGTCTGCTGTGTGTTTTAGCATGGAGTGGGGAAGAGAATATTCTTAATAGGGTGTTGATTGTTTCATTTAAATCCTTTAAGTATATGAAGTTAAAGTACCCTGAGCTCCAGAATTAGAATAATGTAAATTGCTTGAAGGTTTTAAAGCAGCACGGAACATTGGCACAAGTACGTAGTATGTTTTTTTTATGCTTCATTTCAATGTTTTTTTTCTTTTTCTTTTCTTAAACTGATAGTTGTTGTGGTGGGGATTTGAAATTTAGCAGTTTTAGTTGTAGCAGAACTTGCTTAATTCCAATTCTGTATGACCTATGTCATTGCTGTATCTTGAGTGGAGTCATAAGACCTACCTGGTTACCTGATCCAAAATCCCACTTTGGTGCATCTTCAATTGATCTTAAGACACAGCGAACCACAGACAACAATCACAAGTCAAGAACTTGGGAGATTTGGAATTCTTAATGCATTCTAGTGCTTTTGGGAACTAAAGGTAGAAATTCCACCGAATCGGATATTGAACTAGTAATTATTTACTTAAACAATTCCAAAGCGAGTTGTTGGAATATCTCATGAGGTAGTCTGCCCTGTACATCTTGTAAAATTACATTTCCTTTTACCGAGCTGTACTGAATATAGAATTTAGGCCAAAGGCCAATCGCTGGGACCTATGAGGAAACCCTTGCAGTTGCACTATGAATAATGAATAAATTGTTAAAAGAGGGTGGAAGGCAAGATGGAAGAAAGAGAATATGAAAGGAGGTACAGTAAAAGGAATGAAAGGTGTTGCAACTAAGGGCTGAAGGCACACTGCAAAGGACCTTAATTAATACCTACAGTGAACTGATGGCACTACCCTCCTATGGGGTTTCCTTGTGCTGTATCGAGTACTGATTGAACCAAAGTTTTTTATACCTACTATTCACTTTCATCTCTTAGATTTTGGGAGAATGAACATTTTTACTTCAGTGTTGGGTAATGTATTTGGTGTTGCACAAGCGCACTATTCTTCTTCCATTTCCCAGTAGTTTTGTGGGCTTGTTTCTTTTAGCCTCCTAACTAATGTAATATTTTTGTGACCCCCTTCCTGACACGGTCTTTGGAGGGAGTAACTCTTGAAAGAATCTTGCTCTCTTCTAGGCTTGGTTTACCAGTCAACAAATAAAGACTTGTGAATCATTCCACCTTCAGCACTAAAGTACTATTCTTAGAGGTCAAAAGTTCACACCTATCTATGGCTTAGTAATTATAAAAAATCTTCTTGCTCGGAGCAGTCTTCTCACTCAAATTATACAAATAAATACCAAGTTTAGAGTTGTAAATGTTCCATGAAATTTTTTTTAATGTGGTTAAATTTCTTTCTAGTCTCATTGGGTGATACAAATCTGGTGATGGTAGGCCCCAGAGGTGAACAGTGCAGCAGATAAGACTTCAAAATTTTCATGTATTAGGCACCCCCTTTTGAAAGTTGATGCACTTGAACTCGACTGAACTCGGTTGTCTTGGGCATTGAGACACAAATACGTACTGCCGATTTCATATTAAGGTTTGATCTCATCTTTGTATAAGGTATGCAACCAGTTGTAATGATATCTTCAATACAACAAATTTTGCATTTCAGATTTTGATCCTTAATCATGAAACTTTCATGAAAGCTAAGCATGAACAAAATTTATAAAACTAAAACCTGGTGGTTCTATTATTAGTTCAAGACAACTTACAAATCAGGATTTTCTTACTAATATTAAGACACAGACTCAAACTTTCTTATTTTGAAAACTGCAGGTTAAGAAAAATTTATCCCTTTTTTATACATTTTAATTAACAGTAAGGATCCCAGATCAGTAAATATACCTGTTATTCAGGGATGCATTCCATTAACAGTCAAAAAACATTTTAACAGCTATACAATAAATAAATATACACTTAGATTTTGGAAATCTTTACAAGATGCAAAACTTATGTCTACTGACATGCTGAAAGCAATAACCACATTGCTGTTTGCATAGTTAATACCTTAAGATATTACATGGGCAAGTTTGGCACCAGGCTTTTAAAGCTAAACTTTAAAAGTGCAATACATCTTAGCAATAATCAACATGACCACCACAAAGTAAGTGAACTACAACATTGACTCTGGCAAATAAAAAAATAAATTCTAAAATTATTAATAAACACAATGTTGGATATAAAAACACTTGGTAGACCACAAAAAATACAAAGGCTTTGGCCGTCATGACAGCTATTCAGTATACATCTTAGTATAGTATCACATCATTACTGGAAGCCTTTCAAACTAACCCCCAAGTTCTTGGCTAATATGCCCAGTTTTTCTTACTGGCCTATTCTGCCATAAAAAAAATTATTTTCTTAAAGTTTTCATTCCTACTTCACAAGATAGTAGATTAATGAATGGAAGATAAAAGGAATGTAGACTAAGTGACATACGATTCTCACAACAAATTTGGTAAACTTTGACATTTCGCTATTTTGTAACAGTATTTGCGTGTTTGCTTCATGGTCAAACAGATTTGTCAATAATGACAATGCTATATGGCTTGTTGATGATAGTATGATAAGTTCTTCACAGCATCATTTTGTCAATGAGCTTCGGTACCTTATACATTTTGTAAGTGACAAAGCTTCCTGAACCTTCTCCACTGTCATTTCAAGTTACGTACATCTTTTATACTAGATATGTGTGCGCATTAGTTAATTTTTTAGTGCACCACTGTCATGGTATGCAATTTCTGTTCACTAAAAATAAAAAAAATCCAATATACAGAACTCCATGTACAAAACAAGCTTTTTCTCCAGCCTTGAAAAATTAAATCACTGTACATATCTGAACTTTAAAAAATATTTTAAAAATAAGCTTAATAAAATACAAACAGCATCCTAACTACCTATATAACTTGGGTCTGTACGTACATAATCTAACTATGAGTAACAGTCTCATTAAGTAATTGGCAACAATCAGAATAATTCAAAGTTGAAAGACCTGAATCCTTATATATACAGACTATTTAAAGCAAATTGAGCATCCAGGTCAATGTTTTAATCATCTACAACAAATCTGGCATTTTACTCTTTAGGCTAACAACATTCACCACAAATAATACTTCCATTACCAACTGCCCAACAAACTGCAAGATTTACAAGTCTACCTAACAATTCTATCCAAAAACTATCTTGGTGTTATACAAAATATGCCTTCTGAAAGAGGTGCTCAACCCATGTTGGTCTTGGATGGATGTCAGCTTGCCATTTAATTTTCATTCAAACCTAAAAAAATACATATCTTAAAATATGGTACTATACAAACAACTTAAGCATAATATATATGCATAACATTCCCAATACTACAGTACATCTGGAAGACAGCACTTAGATACCCATCTGAATGTGGCTACAAAGGTGGTTACTGTTAAAGGAAGTAAAGCACAACAGTGGTCGCAGTATGACTCTACTCAGGATTTCTGGCTTTAATGAAAAATATTAAACTACGTACCACCAACTTGAGTTTTTCAGCTACTTATAAATTTGAAAAAGCCAATTAAAATATAAAATTCATGTTTTTTAGCAGTAGAAATGCACTGAAATTTAGTAAAATTTTGGATACCAAGGGAACCATGAATGCAGACAAACTTAGTGTGCTGATCTGCTGCCTTTAAATTTTCTCCTTAGTATATTATCATGTTTACTATGCAATACTGTACTATCAGTGCTCACATTAGTTTGCAGAGATGAAGTTTTTGGCTGGGTATCAAAATTTTCTGCAGTAAACAAACATGAGTGGTAAAGGAGCTGAAGGTGAATGAATGTCTTATTCCACAAACCGTCTTGAGATATCAAGGGTTAATAAAGTTTCACAATATCCACTTTGCGATTTTTAATACTCGCTGATGAAAGCAAAAATCTTTGGTGAAGTTTGTAACTAATTATAATCTGCTCATTAGTCAGCAATATTATCTACTGTATGTGAATATGGTATAAAATTGGAAATATGTATTAGGATATTTTTGGTCTTTAAACAAATTTAGCTTTCACTAATGATGAGAAAGTTTCACTAATGATGAAGTATCTAAATTTTTTGGTTCTTGTTCATATTAAAAAATGTGACATTGTAACTCAGACATTCACTGTACTGCAGAATGTGCATGTACAGGTAAAGATCAGAAAAATTCTATATAAACCCTACTCCATAATAAACCAAAGAAAACTGTAGAATCAGAATTATTAAGTAAGCTAAAAATATCCTTTGGTTCTACTACTTACTATAAAATTTTATCCATAGGAAAAAAGTTCTTTGTGGTTTTTTATCACATACTTCAATGCCTACAATAGTGATCTCAGTCATTGTTCACTTGCTAGCTTGACTGTATCACTAGGCCCATCCAAGACTTAATAGGGCTGACCATATGTATGATATTTTTGCTAATTTTATATATCACTTGACATAAAGGAAACTTTTAAATTTTGATTTCTAACTAAAAGTACATAATATTTCTTAGGTGAAACAGGGCTATGAAAACACTGAAGGCTGTATTATAATGGTAATTTATAAAATATTTACAAGGAACATAGCAAAGCAGTGATTGCCCTAAACAACAGTAATACTAATACCTACTTAGTTAATTTTGAGCTTAAAGAACTGTGCATAAACAACTGCCAAATAGGAATTAGATTCCAGGCAATTGCTTTTCCATTAACAATCAACTGCTTTTCTATAAACAATGCCCTTTTCTTAATTTGCAATCTCAAAAGTAGCACCAATTTGAATTGAATTACATTAATGTATAGTGCATCTCAAATTTTGTAAAATTTCAAATGATTTTTATATTTAAAAAGTGAAAAACTAATGATAGCATGTGGATGATACTATACTTGTTACAAAGACTGTACGTAGTAACTATATTACATGGCATTTTGATTTATTCAACTATGTGAACATTTTAAACATCAAAATTCAAATTAGCAGACATGTAGATTGCAAAAAAATATATATTTTGTTCACAGGAACTAATTTCCTGAAATACAATTTTCTTAAAATAAGAGTATTATCAGCTAAGAAAGTCAGAGGTGAAAACATAAAACAAAAATTTTTATATACACAAAAACTTTTATACACAAGACAAAATAAGGTATATGTACATCACAAGACTGGAACTCCCATGGAATCATTCTCTTCAGGTACTAATTTACTGGCCATGGTCATCAGAGAAAGCACAGAAAATGACTAAAAACCTAAGCAAACTTTTATTAAAATATCTAAATGTGATAGACTATTTGAAAATTACATGAATAAATCTTTTTACTGTATATAAACACATACATTTCATCGTCACTATGTTTCACAAGCATAGTACAGGATCGTCACAAAGGTGCCAGAAAGCTGCTAAAATGGGCAAAATGACCATTTTTTAATCTGTATTTTTAATAGCTAACAAACCTTTGGTCGTAACAACAGGATAATCTTCTTGTGCCAGCTGGAAACCAGTTAAAAGCAACAAAGATTGTAAAGTAAGGAATTTGTAGCATCTGGCAACTCTAGCGTATACGAGGTGGAGGCTGGTCACCCGTGTTAACATCTGAAAAGCTCTCACCCCTAGACACTTCAGTAGTGTAGCAATCTGTAGGCTACAAGGAGGGAATTCATAGTAGTATACATCTATTTATAACATTTTTATGTATTACAAATATTCTTATTACAAGCATTTCTGGTAATTCCAAGTGTCATTTCTTTTGACTAGAGTTCTGCAAACATAGTAGTACTAGTAAACATCTATGTACTTTAGTATTTTTATGTATTACGAATATTCTTATTACTAGCATTTCTGGTAATTCCAAGTGTCATTCTTTTGACTAGAGTTCAGCAAAAAGTGTTGATAGGGTACTGTAAAATACTTTATCTGAAATGTCTTGACTGGTGAGGGTGTTGGATAATAGAATAGCGTATTAGTTTATCTTAAGAGTTAAAAATGACAACTCTGACTCCTTGGTTTAAGGTAGTCTACACAGTAGATGCAATGAGAATTACACCTTAACCTAAATGCAATATTAAATTATGAAAATCAGCTGGCAAATAAATAAATTTCCCTTAGGTACAGGCAGGTTGTGGTTTGTCCAACATTAGCCTCTTCACATTTGCCGTGAAAGTGCAAATCAAATGCCACCAAAATATTTTAAGGCCAATCAAACTTTTCTGGGTCTTGTATTAAACAAAGTTTATATACTGCATGTTTGCTGCTTATGAAACAAAGTCAAGGAATGAGTTTTTAACAGGTGAAACCAGAGGATTTCCTATCTACTCCACACCTGGCTCCTCCCTTTGCCAATTCACACCACAAAGTATAAGTGTCTGTATATACTTTAAAATCTATTGATACCATTGAATACCAACCCTTCAGAAGGGAGGCATTGGTTCAATTATATTTTATATACTACCTAATATCTACAGGATGTAAATTATGAATGGACAATTCATCTTAACACCTTTGTTAAAATATTTGAATCACAAAAGAAACCCTCAGCAGAAACATACATGGGCAATATGAGGTACTTTTGCACTGGTGTGATAATTGGTTATGAGTATTCATTAAAAATCAGCAGTTATATCAAATTGTATTATTGATGAAAGTTAGACCGACAAAAACTTTTGAAACCTTATGTTATTCCTCCTGGTGTTTGGTAAAAATAATGGATCATTTTAATGCAAACACTGGGGAGGAATTTTTATTTATTCATATCTTTTACTAGTAATACAGTTAATTGAGGTAACTTTTTTGGATTTTCAATTAACAAAAAATGTAATCATGGAACTGAATTTTCTAGTGGTATGTTTTAAGCCAGTTAGGGAAAGGGAAGTTCTCTTGAAGCCTCTAACTAAAACACTTTCCTTGAATGATTCTGGATATCAGACAATTTGATATCTTTGATTTTAAGCTTTCTTTTTGGTAACACCTGCAAAACGTCTGATGATGTCAGAAGCCAAGGTATTATTTATACTACAGAAAAAGATGGTTTTAGTGTCACATGCTTCCCTTTCTTTTGTTCGGACAGTAATGGAATACTCTTCTCTTGTGTGGATGTTAGCTTCAGACAAAAATAGTTTTCATTGAAACTAACTTCTGCTCAGCTTCCTTGAGTTTTGTCTGGTATTTTGAGTTGACAAGATTCTCAGAAAGAAAATTTCCTTTGCTTTCAATATCGGTTCATAAGCTCACATACTAACTTGAGTCAAGCATAGGTCCAAGTATAAGTACTTGTAATTAGCTTAAGTACAAAATTGTACATACTTAGTATGCTTCATTGCATAACTAATCGTATAATAAAAACTTGCACTAGTAGTGACAATAACTTTACAATACGATTTGGATTTTTTGTTTGTGGTGTATCAACATATATTGGTCAATTTTCGTGGAATCAGTTCAAGAATGAACCTGCAACAACCTGTTCACTTCCTGTCTTCATCTGCATGTAGCATGATCAGTTCTGTAGTAAGGTAGTTTTAGTCTTTCAGCAGCCATCATTCCTAGCTATGCTGGTGTAATTATGGCATCACTTAAGGACTTGGGCATATAGAGCCACTTCAACTTGCAGAGGATACCTTTGGCATATTGAAGGCAATTTGCAAGGAGTGTGATTGTCGTATACCATGGTCCAGAAAGGTTACATTCATTCAGATGAGATCATACTTGGGCATCATAGCTCATTAGAAACTGGTCATTTGGAAATGTAATGCTAGCTTGCAAGCACTAAGTGGACACCACACTGCACACAATTTCACGGGAGAGTATGCGCAGATCAACAAAGATTTGAATTAGGCTCCAAAATTACAAAGTGCAAAAGTGACAATGCTACTAATACGAAAATTGCATTTTCTCTGCCGGGATTGCCTGATGCTATCTCAGAGGCAAATGATGACACTCATTGAGGAAGAAGAGGATCTCAATGATTTGGATGGTAGTGGTACCGATTGCCGTGAACTGTTTGAAGTTTTACCAGCTGAGCATAATTCCAGCTTTGCACATACATTGCAACTGGTCGTGAAAGATGGCTTCAAAGAAGCAAAAGTTAAATGGTACAGTGAGCAAAGCATCAAAATTGGTTTCTTTTGTGTAAACCAGCAAGGGCAACAGATGTTTTAGAGGGAGAAAAAAATTAGAATCAGGTTATGCTACTCATTGGAATTTGCATGATCATAACTATTTTGAGAGTACCAGAAGAAAAGCTGAACAGTTTGGATGGTGCGCCATGCTTTGGCACACGGCGCTTATGACCAAAATATTTTTAAATGACATGCTAGAAAATTTTGAGCTCTTTGACAAGGCCACCAACTGTGCCCAAAGACAGAATTCTGTTTCCGTGTGTGCAAGGGCTCAAAGTTTCACTTAGAGAAAATGCAATCTAAGTTTGGTATTTGGATTGGAGAGATCATTACAGAAACACCTCCAGATATATATGAAGAACGGAAAATATATCAAATGGCAACTATTCTTGATCCAAGATTTAAATTAGATTGGTGTTTTGAAGAAGAGGAAAGGGCAAATCTTAAGTTCTCTGTCATAACAGCAGCCCAGTTATGTCCAAAGGTACTAAAGCTGTGCAAACATAAACCTGCCACAGGCTATACAGAAGATAGACCAGGACCTAGTTCAACCGAACTAAAAAGGAAAAAAGTTTAGTTTTATGGGTAACCCAGTTCAACATTCAATAGATGTAACAGATTCAAGTCTTATTAGTACTGAATTTCAAAGATACCCAACTCAGCCATGCATTTCAGAAGAGAGATGTGCTGGCACACTGGAAAGAACATGGAGAAACATTTCCAGTTCTTGCCAAGATAGCAAAAAAGTACTGTATATACTCGGGTATCATGCGACTTTTGAAGACCTAATTTTGGAGTTGATTTTAAGGGAGTTGCATCATAAATGATATAAAATTCGAGCATGTAATAATCGTGTATTAGTATCGAACATAATGGATATGCATTTTTTCTATGATTCTTTTAAAAAGTTATGCTTTACTTCACTGCATCCAGTAATATTACAGGCAGTCCCCGGGTTACGACGGGATCCTTTCTTGAGACGTGTCATAAGCTGGAACATCGTCAAAAATCCTAGGAAAACCATACTTTTAATGCTTTGGGTGCATTGAAAACTATGTAAACTGCAATCTTATTGCGTTTTTTCATAAAAAAAAAAAAAAAAAAAAAAAAAAAAAAATATTGCTTATTTTGCATTTTTGGTGTCATTTCTTCTGACAGATGAGCGTTGTAGGTGCCGTAACCCTGGAACATGCGTTGCAACCCTGGAAATAATTTCTAATATAATTGAAAAGCGCCTTAACCTCGGAACGTCGTAAGCCGAACCTGTTGTAACCCGGGTCTGCCTGTATATGTATTTTCATATTACTAATTTTTGTATTATTAAATACAAACATAGCAATCAATGTTTTGGTTTGGAAATCAGCTGAGGGAGATTGCGAGGTAAGTTTGTTTTGCTATATTGAACGCAAATCAGTGTGACTTTTTTGCTTCTAGTTAGCGCAAGTGAATATCTAGATACTCTATTTATTTTACATTGTGAAATTTAGTTATTTTTTTCGTTTGTAGATGGCACTGAGGGTGTTTACTGCATAAACAAAAATTGACAGATTACGTTCTATATTTTCACTTGATCTCATCAGAATACTACGAGCTTAACGTACTGATATTTTATTGGAGTGAAAACAGTAGAATGTGTTCTTTCATGCCCAATAGTTTTGATTAAAACAGGTTTCTGTCAAATTTTATTTATGGTCGAATTTGATGGTACTATACCTAAGTTTGCAAGTTTCATCCAGGTTGCTGATGCACAATAATAGTTGTTAGCGGATCAACATTCTTTCCTCAACTTCAGCTAAAACTTAGAGTAAATTTAGCAGTATATGCCATTGCCGATCTTTTCTCCATAGCAATTAAGGTTGCAGTAATGTATAAATATATCAGTCCTATTCTCCTTAATGTCATTAAATTTTGTAACACAACTAAGGTAATTTTTTTACTATCGTACGATGGTTGAAATGCAAGCAAAAAGGCTGTTGTTATTGGATTCGGTTCATAGCAAATCAGCAGTTTCTGGGTGTATGCGTTCTCAAAACAAGTATATACTAACCATACTTTTGGCATTCTCTTTTACTTTTTTAAACTTAACTAGAAGATGGAATAGATAGAGATGGAGAAAAAGGAGTTAGCCTAACTAAAAAAATGGAATAGATAAAGAGGAGGAAAAGAGGTTAGCCTATTGTTATTTGGTCTCATAAATTTAACTTGCATGATACATGAGCTAGTGATATAATAATTCTTTAAAGGTGAAAATTTGGGGGTCATATGATATGCAAGATCGCGTGTTACAAGAGTATATACAGTACCTGTCAGTCATTGCTGCTTCTGCCCCAGAAGAAAGAATTTTCAGCATTGCAGGAAAAGTATTTTGCCCAGATAGATGTCATCTTACTGACAAAAATTTTGAGTGTGAAGTTTGTAAAATGCAATGGTACATATTAAAGACGGTAATAGAGAACTGGCAATTGTATCAGAGAGAGAAATATAGAAATGTAATTTTGTTTAGAACTTTTTTTTGAAAAAAGTGATTTTGTTTAATTAGTTTTTCTAAAAAACAATTTTGTTTCAATTATTCTGTACAGTTATCACATTTTTTTTCTTTTGTGGTGGAAAAATACGTAGTATTACAGTATCAAGAACAACATTGTAAAATTAAATTGACAATTTTTTTTAAAAGTCGTCATTACCTTAACCTGTGGCTAGACCAATTTTGATAACTTTTGCTCATTAAACCCTATGAAAATTGCTTGACCTCTGACTAAGGTTCACCAACTTATACTGTGGAAACTATACTCAGGTATATGGTTATGGAATATTCCAATTTTTCACTCCATTAGATATTTGCAAGTTAATTTTTATATAGATATTTGCTAATGATTTTAAACCAAACATTAATAATAATAAAAAATCTGCTAAAATGTACTTGTACTTGTCAAGTACTTGGACAAGTCTCAGGCAAATCTACTGTGCTTGTACCCATGCCTGACTTGAATAGCATTTGTTTCTGTATATCATTACCATATACCAGTGCAAAAGATAGCCCTCTTTTAATGGGTTAGTCGCCTACTTGGTTTTATCATACACTGCTTACAATGGGCTGGGAATGGTAACTATAAGTAAGTCTTGAAAGAGAAAAGAAAGAATTGGAGGAATGGAATGCACACATAATTTACATAAAGTGAAAACTTTTTTTTTTACAAAGTATTAATGGACAGTCATCATCACCTTTACATTAGAGCACTCTTGATAAATGCATATTGAAAAAAAGTTTGTTTTGAAACAAAATAACAATCTGAAATACAGTTGACCCCTGCCTAATTGCGGTTCCGGATTTGCGGACTAACCGATTCGCGAATTTCTCCATGGAACACATATAGTATAAACCATACAGTATACACATTCACAGAAAATTTGCCGCCTCACGGCATTTTTCACTAAGAAATATTCACTGACTACTGTATTTTCATATCATTTTCATGAATAAATGGACTTTTTGTGATAAACTATTAAAATCTTGGGTATAAGCAATTTTAGAGTTGTGTGTGTGTGTTTGAACTATCAAAATAGGGAGTTCTAAGCATTTTTAAAGCGGTTTTAAATATTTGTGGATTTTAGTTATTCATTTGAGGTTGTGGTACACATTCCCCACAAATACTGGAGGTCAACTGCACATTTATATTACAGCAGTAACTAACATATTAACTAATTGGAGTGCCACAAGCATTTTACAATACTTGCTGATTTACCAATAAGCAGAAAAAGGTGTCTGATGATGTATGTACCTGCCTTATTAACAATATGGAGATGACATTGCAAAAAACTACCAGCCCTTACTTATGTAAAAATTCTATAGTTTAACTTTGCCATCCCCAACAAATTGGTTGTTTTTCATTTCTCCTATATGTGGCACCATCATGTCCTTAATACTTTCATTAGACCATTTAAAAATAAAACTCTTCATAACATGTCCCAAAATACCTTTTTCTGAAACATGACTGAAATAACCTTGGAACGGAACACTAGCACTGTATTTTCAAAATATATCGCTAAAAATGTTGTCTAAATCCTTGTATCAATAATCTACATAATTGGCTCTTAAGGGGTTACATTATATGACTGTAATTAATTAACCTTTTAACCAAACATGGCAGAGTAACAAGGAAAACTTCAAATATACTTGACAAAAAAAAAAAAAAAAAAAAAAAAAAAAAAAAAAAAAAAAAAAAAAAAAAAAAAAAAAAAAAAAAAAAAAAAAAAAAAAAAAAAAGGCAACAACAACTTCATTTTCATGATGCTAAAGCATTACCATAATAAACTAGCCTAACAGGAGGACTAGCCTTACTAATGCCAAAGTCTAATAATCTCCCAAAAATGCCTATTGTAATGGCAAACTTCTAGTTTTACCATAACTACTACCAGGAATGCCAAGTCATTCAGGCAAATACCCTAAGCATTATTCACTTTGCTGTGTTCCAGGTGAAACCTGATCTAATGCCCTTATTCGGTGGGCATCAAAATAAAAAGTACAAAAATTAAAAATATGTAAAATTGAAAATGAATATGTAAAATGGTATACCTTGATGGTTAACCAAGCATTTTAGGTGTGACATAAAGAGCACTACTTTTTCTAAGCAACCAAAGCTCGATGTCCTCCACTGTTAAGCACGTTTAGGTTAAAGCCAGAATTACATTGATGCAGGTCTTTTTGATGCAGTCATGTAGTTTTAAAAATGTACTCATTATGGGTAATTATATCAATAGCATGTAGTTTTGTGTTCATTATGGGTAATTATGTCAATGACATTATCAAAATGTGAAATTATAAAGGAAAATGCAATCATTATATGTTAAAACTGTTACCTTGGTCAGATAAAAATGTAAGTTACATTTGACATTTACTAAGGATTACATGCTTGAGTACACATGATTACAAAAAACATAATAGCCATGTTGTATTTTCATTTGGGATAAATTTGTCATATTTACAACACCAAACTATTGTATCTGGAAAAAATTGTATTGTCCTTAAAGCTCTATATATATGGTAATACCTTCTATTTCATAGCAATATCTTATAGCTAGTATATAATCAGAGCTTAAATAATAGTAAAGCACCACTTATAAGGAGACTCCATTTTCATTTGGCTTCTGTCCACAAACTTTTGTTTCTTTCTGTGACTAGATGTGCAATAGCACTGTGATAACTTAAAATTTGCATTACCCCTCAAAATGTTTTTAAAAAACATGAGCATATACTTTCAAAATATGATTTTATCAAAATACTGTAATTTCATCACCTCAGAGTGTTATCATCACATGCTGTTCATCAAACAAAAAACAAAAAATACACAGCACAACAAAACATTATTCAATAAACACAATCACAATCTAGTTACTTCTTGCTGATAAACTCCAAAATCATTTTCATGGAGGATGAAAGATCTGCCCTGGCAAAGTTGCTTGAAGAATTATCAGTACTATTATCCAAGAGTCATGTCTCAATAAATTATTAAGATTCCTAGAAAAAAAAAAAACAATATTTATTTCAGTAATATAAAGATCTTGCAGAATAATCACTACAGAGCCATCATCATAAAAAAGTACTCGTCAATACGTATTTTAATAAGTGGCAATATTTTCTTGTGTTACTTTGAGCATAAAGACTAGGGAATATATGTAAATTTCATTTGTCCTAGCTCAAAATGACTGTTCAAATGACTAGCAACATTTTTAATACGCTTAATATTGTATTTATTTTCCTAAGACACTCAATTATAGCTAACTTTATTACACAATCTGATTTTCATCTAGAATAACGTGGGGTGGGTTAAATCGTAGCACCATCCTGTATAGGCAAAAATGACTGGATATTGTAGACTTCTGATTGAATGAAAAACTATCCACTGACTAAATCTGTGTAACAATGACATGGGTGGATTGACATTAGTACATACTGCCTAACCATGTTGTTCAAGAATTTAACAGCTGTATTCCAGCCTACGCTGAAAGTAATTCCTAATGTAAAGGACCGAGCATTTGTATATCATGTAGGAACAAAAACGATGTAATGAGTTACTTTTGCATGTATTGATAGTGAGGTACCACTACTTGACTGGGGTATTTTCCAGTACTATCAGAAATTCAGATCAACTGCCTTCATATACAAGTCAAAATATTTTATCAGAACTATCAAAGATCAAGTAAACTACCAAATTGCAGACTTACCCATCATTCTTGACCTTAGTACAGTTTACTGCAACGGAAAGGTAGATGCTCCGGCATAAGCATTTTCACAAGGTAAATGTCCAATTATCTACCTATTACCTACCGCGCAGAAACTGATTCATAATCTTGTCAGGAATGATAATCTTACTGTAAATTGAACCTGGTAAAATGTGCTTATGAATTAAGACAGACATGAATCTGATGCACAATTCATCAAGGCAACCAAACCTTTAGAAATCCTAATACAATTTAGAAGGACCTCTTCCACCTGCAACAGCAAACCATTAGTTGTTAACACAACACACCCCAGACTTCCTCTTACAGTTCCATTCAATGGAAATAATGTGGATTATCAAAAACCCATGGTATGAAAGCCAATGTTCTTATCAAGCTGAAAAGGTAAAGAAACTAAAGCGTCTTAAGATATCTCGCCAACAACACAAGGTAAAGAACCTGCAGCATCTAAGATATCTTGCTCACAAGAGCGTTGTGGTAGGCTCGTGGCGGGTTCACAAGCTTAAAAAACAAGCGGACAAAATCCCCCCCATACAAACTTACACAATCCAGCTCCCAAACTCACCCTCAGTCACACTTAACTCTTTACTCTACAGAATACACGCAGAACGATTGACTTACCTACACAAAGAAAGAAAGAAAGAAAGAAAAGAAAATGCAAACACATGTACTCACCCAACTCCAGATACTCAAGGCTATGCTGTGCTGTCTGCTGGTCGAGGTCGCTGAGCCACCACCAACAACAAAGACAACAACCAAGAACCACAACCCAACCACCAAGGGCCACAACAACAACAAAGGAACACAACCACAACCTACCAACAAATAAGGAATACAACCACAACAAAAGACCACTGCACAAACAATCACCAACACAAAAATACCAACAACACAACAAGCCAACACACACCTACCTACAACACCAAGGAATCACAACAGCTCACCAAAAACAACCATCAACAACTCTCACATAACAGAAACTCACAAGCACAACAAATCCAACAGCACAGGCACAACAACTCCAAAGCATACAATATCAACTTAAAAACAACTTAACAACAAACAAAAAAACACACAACTTAGCTGACTATCAATGCCTTCACAGACCGCTGCTGACACTACTGATCATCACCGATTCTGACTAAAGTCTGACTCCAAATCACAGAGCTCTAACAACTACCACCAACTGCACCAGCAGACAACCTAGAACTCGCCAACAGCCAATTCAATTGCTAACCATCCATCCACCAATTACACACACTTTCTTTCTCTCTCTCTCACCAAGGACGTTGTCAAATGGAACTCCCACAACTCCTCCATTTGACTCCCATAACTCCTCCATACTTCCTCCCCCGTTACATTTAACAACGTCTCCTTACACTCACAACACCCACACTACACAGCCTTCTGCTACACCCACACTACACAGCCTTCTGCAACACCCACGGATGCTCGGACACAGGCCCCCAGGATCTTGTTTGCGGGCCCTCATACACACTCTCAGTCACACCGCCATCCACTTCTCCCAGACCACTTCCAGTCAGATTCCTATTACCATCTCCCTCACTACTATCCTTCCAAATCCCACTCACTAACTCATCTACCCCTCCAAACTCTTGTCCCAATATCTCTCATAACTCTGCCACCAAATCACTTACCTCATTTACACTCCTGCCAAACTCTCGAAGAGACTCATTCATACTGTGAACCACATCCTTACCACCTGATTACCTTCCTGGTGAAACTACACTAAACCCTGACAATTCAAACCAACACACACTATAAGTATCATTCCTCCCCTCAAAGTCATCCATATTACATGCCTTATCCACCATTTTTAATTTAACACTAACCCCTCTATATCATGCAGCTTATGTTTCTCCCTTTCATTCCCATTCCTTAACTTCTTCCACTTTCTTCCTACTCAACCAATACCAAATGCCAATCTTCCAGACCAATTTGCTCACTGACACTCAGCTCACATTTATTCACCCTCAAGCACTCACTCTTCACATTCTCCCGAACATACTGTCGCATACTAGAGAGGGCCCACCCAACTGAATCCCATTAACATAGTTTCCCAAATTCCCAGCCCGACTCATCCTCTTTCCCCTGTACATACTCACCACGTGACCTTCCATTCCGCATTCAACACACTTCGCACGCGGCTCCTTACACATCCTAGCATAATGCCCACTCTTTCCACAATTACTGCAAACCTTGTTCACGCAGGTACCCCAACATCCACTTGCTATATGCCCTATCTGCCCACACCTGTAACATTTAATATCCCTATCTTTCTTACACTCGCCAACTAAATGCCCCGTTTGCCCACACCTGAAGCACGCTCCTAACGACATTCATTCTTGTGTCCTGGCTTACCATTTCTGTAACACCATTGCTCTCGCTCACAACTAGCTGTCCGACTCTTCCGACACTCGCACTCCTATCCCCTTTAGGGCTAACTACACTCACGTTACTTGCTCTTAACGCTCCTCTCAACCACTCACTCTGCCATTTGCCCTTCTAAAAGTGCCTCCCTATAGCTTTTAAACTCTGGTATAACCTCAGCTACTTCAGTCCTAACACTAACAGTTCTACTCTCTTTCATACACCTAGCTCGTAAGCCTCTACTATTTCTAAAATATCATTCCACGTTAACCTTTCATTCGTCCATCACATTTTCTCCTTACGTTTCAGATTTATAAACTTATACGCTCTCTGGTAGAGTCACCAACAATTTTTGCACCAACTCCTTACACACATTTATCCCTTCGTCCCCAAACTTTTTCCTGGCTAATGTTTCTAACATACACACACACATTGACAACGACTCACCAACATTCATTCTTGCCTCTTCAAAATGTTGCTTTCTCCTATATCTAACGCTACTCTTTATCCTCTTTGCCTATTCTACAATCCTGGCTTTCACACATACGGACTCCCTACACTCACCATTACCCCATACATGCTCAACAAAAATCCCATCAAAAAGCACCTAACTCTCTTGCCCAAACTCTCTTGTTATCCTCATACTTAGCCTCACAATACTTCTCGTATTCCTTAAAAAAGTCTCCTATGTCCCTACTACCATATTCCTCGTATTGTGCACATCGGGGTACCTCTCTCATATACACAGCCTTTTGTACTTCCTGCTCACTCTCACTTTCGCTACTTCCATTCTGACCCTTCTTTCCATCTTTCGAATACAACAAATCCACTTCCATACTCACGTCCATAATCTTGATTACGCTTTTCTTACCCTTCTTTCTACCTACCTGTTTCCACTCACTGCTATCTAAATCACTCTCAGCCCTTTCCCCAATGTATTCAGTCCTAGTCTTATCCTGTCCATCACCATTACAAACCTTCTAATTTCTCTTAATCTTCTTCTTTTTCTCAGCCCCCTTCTTATTCTTGTCCTCAGGTTTAGCCTTATCCTGTGTCTTCCCCTTTCCTATCACAACCAAATCACCTTCATCACTCGTACTCTCATCCACTCGCTCTTCCACTTTCTTTACCACTCCTGGCCCATCACAAGACCCAGTAGGTCCACTTCCTACAGCTCCCTCTTCCATGAACCCCTTCATCATCTCCTGCACTGCATTCATCATTACCCCAAAATTTTTGTTCATTTTCTCAACCATTCTCTTTTCCGCTCCTTTCATTTCCACTTTCGCACTCCTTAGCATTCCTCTCATTTCCTCTAACTCGCTCTTCAGCTCCTCACATGCTACCCTTAACTTCTCATTCTCCACTTCCAACCTTTCCTTAGCTTCCCTCGCCAACCACAACTCCTCCTTCAGCCTGTCTATCTCCTTCAACCCTTCCATCCTCACTTTCTCCACCAATCACACAACTCGCTACCCCAATCATCCTGCAGCTGCTGCACCAACAGTCCCTGTTTGGACGCCAAAAAATAATGTGGCGGGATCACAAGCTTAAAAAACATGAGGGCAAAATCCCCCCAACATAAACTTTACCAATCCAGCTGCCAAACTCACCCTCAGTCAGACTTTCCTCTTTACACTACAGAATACACGCAGGACAATTGACTTACCTACACACACAAAAAATACAAACACACATACTCACCCAACTCCAGATACTCAAGGCCATGTTGTGCTATCCGCTGGTCGAGGTCGCTGAGCAACCACCAACAACAAAGACAACATCCAAGAACCACAACCCAACAACCAAGGACCACAACCCCACAACAACCAAGGACCACAACACAACAACCAAGGACCACAACAACACAGCAAACAACCAAGGAACACATCCACAACCTAACAAACAAGGAATACAACCACAACAAAAGACCACTGCACAAACAATCACCAACACAAAAAACCAACAGCACAACAAGCCAACACACACACCCACCAACAACACCAACAAATCACAACAGCTCACCAACAACAATCCTCAACAACTCACATATAACTCAACAGGAACTCACAAGCACAACAAATCATACAGCACGGACACAACAACTCCAAAGCAAACAATATCAACTCAACAACTAATAAACAAAAAACACACAACTTAGCTGATTAATAATGCCTTCACAGACCGCTGCCGACATTACTGATCATCACCGATTCTGACTAAAGACCGACTCCAAAACACAGAACTCTAACAATTAACACATACTGCACCAGCAGACAACCCAGAACTCACCAACACCCAATTCAATCGCTAACAATCCATCCGCTCTCTCTCTCTCACAGAAAACCAAAACGCAAATACATACCACACTATCTCAACAGCAACACCATCCATGACACTTACTGACCATCACTCTCTCTCTCAATCCCCAAGGACGTTGTCAAATGGAACTCCCATAACTCCTCCATAGTCCATACTATTACCTACCACACAGAAACTGATTCATAATCTTGTCAGGAATTGTTTGTATTTTGTTTGTATGGTGTTTTTACGTTGCATGGAACCAGTGGTTATTCTGCAACGGGACCAACAGCTTTATGTGACTTCCGAACCACGTCGAGAGTGAACTTCTATCACCAGAAATACACATCTCTCACTCCTCAATGGAATGGCTGAGAATCGAACCTGCGACCACCGAGGTGGGATGCTAATACCATACCAACCACGCCGCTGAGGCGCTGGCATTTACTAGAGTAGGAATTATTTCAGTGTGATTCTTAATTTTCTTCTTTACATTGTATTCTCAGGCCTTATTCTAAATGTAGCATTGGTTACCTCTTAATCTAAAGGTACCTCTGAATGCTCCTAGTAACATAGGAGGTTCAACTGGAGTAATTAGACATTGCTGATCTTTAAGGTCGGTAGTTTCAGAGCATTCTTCTTCACCCTCCTCAGGAAATTTGTCTAACTTTTGCATAGAAATGTCCAGGAACTTTTGCATAGAAATGTCAATGCCTGGACATATTGATTTATGTCTGCATCTGCCACAAGAGCCCGCTACAACGCTCTTATGAGCAAGATATCTACCATAGGTTTTTCATAATCCGCATTATTTCCATTGAATGGAACTGTAATAGGAAGTCTGGGATGTTGTGTTAACAACTAATGGTTTGCTGTTGCAGGTGGAAGAGGTCCTTCTAAATTGTATTAAGATTTCTAAAGGTTTGGTTGCCTTGATGAATTGTGCATCAAATTCATGTCTGCTCTTAATTCATAAGCACATTTTGCCAGGTTCAATTTACAGTAAGATTATTATTCCTGACAAGTGCCTCATTGGCGTGGTTGGTTTGGTGTTTGCTTCTCACCTTGGTGGTCGCGGGTTCGAGAATTTGCTTCTCACCTTGGTGGTCGCGGGTTCGATTCTCGGCCATTCCATTGAGGAGTGAGAGATGTGTATTTCTGGTGATAGAAGTTCACTCTCGACGTGGTTCGGAAGTCACGTAAAGCCATTGGTCCCGTTGCTGAATAACTAATGGTTCCATGCAACATAAAAGCGCCATACAAACAAACAAACTAGTAAATGCCTGTAAGGTATAGGGTGGCTCTCTGTTCATAGCTTAATTTTTAACCCGTAAGAGCCAGGCTAAAAAATCAATATGCAGCACCCAGGCCGGGGAAATGGAGGTTCGCATATTTAAGGGGACCGTCCGCTATGGCGGATGACATGTCAACTTGAAAAAATAAAAAATTGAGTTATTACGTACTTGTATCTATGCAGAAACATGCCGTGCATGCTTTCCAGAAGTTTCAGCCAATTATTTTTACAAATACAGTAGAGCCTCGGTTCTCGACGATAATTCGTTCCAGAAGGAGCGTCGAAATTCGATTATTTCGAGAACTGAATAAAGTTTTCCCATAAGAAATAACTGAAAATGGATTAATCCGTTCTTGACCATCAGTTATTACTCTAACCTTGCCTTTTTATACAATACATTACATGTAAATTACAACTAAATAAGTTAAAAGTTAAATAAATATCATGTTAAACGTATATTTATAATTTTAAATGTATAATATACAGTATAAAAGAAAACTAGCCTGCGTCCAACCGATTGTTGACCAAGCGCCATAGGCTACCTAGGTAAATAGTAAGTAGAACGTAGTGTAGTGGGTAGGCATAAAACGTGTTGCTAACATAATAAAAACATTGAAAAGCAAGTCTAATTATTACAGTAAATTAATAAACTATTAAAATTAAACCCAATTTATATTTATCAAAAACTTGCAAAAATTTGCCTACAGTAAGTCGGCATTTAAGGATGTAAATAAACCATAGCGCAGCCCTGGTGGTTTATATCGGGACTATGGTAGTAAACAAACCATATCTCGCTATAAGCCTAGAAACGTTTACATTCGATATTAATTTATGGTAAATCTTTTACGGAGTCGACTGCAATACTGTATACAAAATCGCTTGAAAATTATCTTTCAGTAAATGTAATGTTATGATATACTAACGATTTTGTTTCATAAATGTCCTTATAAAAAAGGTGCGTCTTTTACGGCAAATTGTCCAATATCAGGGCTGGTTTCAAGCTTATTGGACTTTGACAATTATTATGGTACTGCATGGTACATATATATGTACGTATAAGTAAAAGAATCTTCTTAATGTCTTTAATTACTATACCATTACGTACCAGCATCTCTTTGAGTTTAATATCAAGCTAACTTTTCTTTTTTTTTTTTTTTTACGAGGACGCTTATAAACGAAGCATACAGATTGCGTTCGTTACCGCACACGCGTTGCATATGTAAACTGTGTCACTACCAGACCTCATACGTAAACATTGACATCTTTTTACAGTAGACATAAAAGAATCGTCTTAATTTCTATAATTATTCTATACCATAGCGGCTTCTCTGATTAAGCTAAGGCTAACCTCCTCTTTACCAGCAACCTTAACAAAGATTAAGAGTGCGTTCGCGTACCGAACGACACACGTTACGTATGTGACAGTGGTTTCACTACCAAATCTCACACGCAAACAATGACGTATTTTTACAGTAGACATAAAAGAATCTACTTAATTTCTATAATTAATGTATACCGTAGCGGATTCCGAGTTAACCTAAGGCTAACCTCTTCTTTACCGGCACGCTTAAAAAGCTTAGATTGCGTTGCTACCGAACCGAACATGTAACGTATGTAACTGGTTTCACTACCAAATCTTACACGTAAACATTGACGTATTACAGTACAACATAAAAGATTCTTCTTAATTTCTTAATTACTACGCACTTAATATGGCATAGTGGCTTCTCTGATATAAGCTGAGACTAACTTCTTTATCGGCAAGCTTAACAAAGCTTAAAGATTGCATTCGCTACCGAACCGCACATGTAACCTACGTACGTAACATTGCCTTCACTCCAAACCTAACACTTAAATACGTATTGCATTTGCTACTGAAACGCGGGCCTCAAGTGTGAGCATGGTTTTAGAATATGTCTACGCTTGAAAAAAAAATCAAGCAAGGGTGCTTGATTAAAACTTTTTTTCGCTCATCACTTTCATGCAGAGGAGAGGATAGACGAAACTTAAGGTTTATTTTGGAGTTGGAAATGATGGAAACATTTTGAAGAAGGAAAACGCGAGATGCCATGTAAACACTTTTCCATTATTTCAGAGATTAACAATAGCAAAAGGTTTTAATAGATAGCCAGTAGTAATGTTGGGACCCATGATGAATCAAAAGGTAACTGCGTATAGAGTTGATACCACCGAAAAAGCAAACGAAATGCCCGCAAGGTGTACAAGGCCGACAATGTTTTGAATGTTTTTGTAACATTAGTTGCGTACTTTAAATCAATGCCTGAATGGCGTCACCAGTGTTACCAACCGTTTTGCTAAATTATGCTAGTCGGTCCAAGCAAGAATTTATGCCAAACATGGTGCAATTTTGTGCCAGAATTATGCTATTAATCTATCATTATCTCATTTCTCTAATACATTTGAGCTAAAACAACGATGTAATGGAAATTTAAAACATTTATATATTAGGTGAAATGATACAAAGTGACGAACAGACAATATTATAACTAATAATTTGATGATCTTTACATGTTAGGAAACTCGTGATAAAACACAATTTTTCTTTAATACATCATATACGCAATCACTAGTACACTATTTGATATGCAATCACTATTATACTCTTTGACAAATGTGTGAAGATCACACATACAAATGTGAAGAAAAACAACAAATTTTACTTATTACTGCATCATTATCATGCCACTCAGAACCATTTTTCTTTAACCCTCTTACGCCGATTGGATGTATTAAACGTCGAGTCAAAATGTCTCCCGTATGCCGATTGGACGTATCATACGTCGGCTCAAAAAAGTTTTTTTAAAAATTCGCGGAAAAATACTTATAGGCCTAACAGCTGAAAACTTTTGTATCACGCGCCTTGGGGGATGCTGGGGAGTTCACGGATCCAGGCGTTTGTTTTGTTTACAATCGCTACGCAGGCGCGAATTTCTTTCTTATCGCACTAAAAAGTATCAGTGACACATCTCAAAAATTATTTCGTCACTTTGACATAATTTTTGCACCATTTTAAATTATCCTTTACATGAAGTATTATATATGAAAATGTGCGCAATTTCATGTAAAATACAACAAAAAAATACTCATGATTGTAGCTTTTATCAGTTTTGAAATATTTTCATATAAATAACAATAAGTGCAAAAATTTCAACCTTCGGTCAACTTTGACTCTACAGAAATGGTCGAGAAACGCAATTGTAAGCTAAAATTCTTATATTATAGTAATATTCAATCATTTGCCTTCATTTTGCAACAAATTGGACGTCTATACACAATATTTCGATTTATGGTGAATTTATGAAAAAACTTTTTCCTTACGTTCGTGCGATAAACTCTTCCGATAAATTTTTTCGTGCGATTGTCCTAATGTTTGCACTTTTAAAACCCTTTTAATTTGCCGTTACATAAAGTTTTATATATGGAAATGTGCGCAATTTCATGCACAATAGAACAACAAACAACCCATGGTTGTAGCTTTTATCAGTTTCGAAATATTTTCATATAAATAACGTTAAGTGCAAAAATTTCAACTTTCGGTCAACTTTGACTCTACCGAAACGGTCGAAAAACGCAATTGTAAGCTAAAACTCTTATATTCTAGTAATATTCAATCATTTACCTTCATTTTGCAACGACTTGGAAGTCTCTAGCACAATATTTCGATTTATGGTGAATTTATGAAAAAAAAAAAAAAAAAAACCAAAAAAAATTTTCCTTACGTTAGCGCGGTAACTCTTCCGGAAGAAAAAAAAATAGAATTTTTTTGTGCGATTGTCGAAATGTTTGCACCATTTAAAATTAGCTGTTACATAAAGTTTTATATATGAAAATGTGCGCAATTTTATGTAGAATACAACTAAAAATGATTGAAGGTTGTAGCTTTCCTCTTTTTTTGAAATATTTTCATATAAAACACGATAAATATGAAAAAAAAACCACGTTCGGTCAAATTTGACTCTACCGAAATAGTTGAAAAACGCAATTGTAAGCTAAAAATCTTAAGGCCTAGTAATATTCCGTCATTTTTCTTCATTTTGAAACAAATTTGAAGTCTCTAAAACAATATTGTGATTTATGGTGAATTTTTGAAAAATATATTTACCTTCACCTTCACTCCGCGCGCCGATTCGCGGCCGCAAGTCTCCGAAATACGTACATCGCATTATCCTAATATTTGCTCCTTTTCATATTAGCCTTTTTATAGAGTTTCATATATCAAAATGTGCGCAAATTCATGAAGAATACAATAAAAAAATAATTGAAGGTTGTAGCTTTTTCCATCTCCGAAATATGTGCATATAAAAAAAAATATATATAAAAATTTCGACATTCGGTCAAATTTAACTCGTCCGAAATGGTCGAAATCTGCAATTCTAATCTAAAACTCTTACAGTATCGTAATATTAAATCATTTGTCTTAATTTTGAAACAAATTGGAAGTCTCTAGAACAATATTTAGAATTACGGTGAATTTTTGAACATACATTTTTTTTTTACGTCTGAGCGTTACGAATTCGTACATCATTTTGTGATAATATTTTTCCGGTGTTGCTTTTATTGTTTTACTATGTATTATATATCAAAAGGATTGAAATTTAGTGTACAATACAATGAAAAAAAAAAGTAACTCGTTAGCTTTGACCGTTTTTTGCACAGCGTGATTTGAATACAATTATCTATGAATTTTTTTTTTTCGCTACCATATATCGCATTATTTACATATGATAATGATATTATTTTTCATTTCTGATGATTGCATACTAAACTTCAGGCAATGAAAAAAAAATGAGCCGAAAATGAACTCTTAATCTTCAAAACTAAGCGCGCTGTGATTTTTTGAAAAAATTATTTTTTCCGCTTCCGCGCTCACTTCAAACCGGCGCTGGCATACAGGAGAGGTTTTGATTTTTAGGGCTTCGGCGTAAGAGGGTTAACAGGTCACATAAACAATTAATAAATACTTGAAAATGTGTGAAAATTACTTCAAATATAACATTTTGTTATTTACTGATATTTACTGAAAAATTAAAACTAAAAAAAAAGGTAAACAAACAAACCAGTCTCTACTCAAGAAGAAAAACATACGTACTTATTACTTGATCATTATCATGCCACTGAAACACTATTTTTCTTTAACAGATCACATACACAATGAATAAATACTTGAAAATTGTGTGAAAATCACCTCAGACATAATTAAAATTTTGATAACTACTGAAAAAAATAAAACTTAAAAAAGGAAAAAAAGTAATTCTTTACTCATGAAGAAAAAACATTATTAACACTTTACTGATCGTTTGTCATGCCACTGTGGGTATTTATTTATATTCACAAAATTTAACATTCCTTAGTTGGGTTCAAACTTAGCAATTAACTCATTTGTTAGTGCTGCTTTTGAGGCAATTTCACTTGAAGATACATTCACTATAGCTGTGTATGAAATTGAGGAATTTTCTGCAGTTTATTTAAAATTTTAGTGAAAATACATTCTAAAATTGTACTAGAACCCTAAGTGCTAAGAAACATGAAATTATGCTACATTTGGTAGCACTGGATGACGCCAACTAGCGGCGGCTGGCGGAAACAGTTTTGTTTACAAACATCATATGGTCGGGGGGTCGGAAACTGGTTTTTTGGTTGAAAACAGATACAAAGTTTATTGGAAATTTAGTGGCGAAATCCGATTATGTCGAGTTCTAATATGGTCGTGAACCGGGTCTCTACTGTAATGAAGATATAGCGGTTTTTAAATGATGACGTCATCGTAACTGCGTCGTCTGTATGACTGAGTTTGACAGAATCGTTTTTGCGTGTTTATTTTTGCATATATACAGGGATTTTTTCAGATTTTTTCGAGATTCTCATACATCTGGTAGCAATGAAAGGTAGTGTGAGTTGAGAGCTGGTCAGAGCGGCTATTTATAGGCGAGAGCCGCGAGACTCAGAGAATGACTCAGTTACGCCACAGACGTCAAAGGAGTTACATGGACTTCGTCACTTGCGTTTGGTCACTAGCTATTTACGTTGTTTTTATAACTTCTTAGTGAACTTATAGCAATGCCGAAGTTACCTAAGATCAAGAAGGCTACTAAGCAACTAAGGCTAGCAAAATTAGCGAAGGCCAGGAGTGTGCTGAAAGAAAAACACGAAAATTCATTGTTATCAGCGCCCTCATTGTCTCATGTCTCACCGTCAACATCATTGTCTGGTGTCACGCTGAGGGTATTAATACCACTTTTAGGGGTAGGACCAGGATCCTTGATGTAGAAATCAACAATAAAAGTACAAATAAAGTAATTATAATAATGTTGTTTTGACTTTTATAAGAAAAAAACGAAATTTACATAGCAAATCTTTGGGAGCTCATAACTCAAAAACATACTTATGCGCATGTCGGTAACCATTACTCGGTTATTTATTATCCAATTTTGGAGGGAAAGATATCATTAGAAAGAGGAATAAAAATCCCATAATTCTGTGTGATAGAATTTTGATTTTTTTTTTTTTTTTTTTTTAAGAATTTTTTGAGTAAAAAAAAAAAAAAAAAAATCAAAATTCTGTCACACAGAATTGTTCTGTATATAAAGAAGTGTTTATGGTATGATTTTCAATACAACTGATGTCATATTAGCAGAGAAATCTCTACCTATTTTTTTTTTAATCATAATTTTTGCTAATAAAACTAAAAGCTTTTGCTCAAATGACTTGAAATTTTTATATGATGAAGGTATTATATATATCTAAAACATATATGAAAATTATCTATTTTGCGTAATAAATAAAAAAATAGACATCATAGCGAACAGTCCCCTTAAGAAAAAAACACATCAATGGAAAGAGGAAGATATGCAAACGCACAAGATGTAAGAAAAAAAAATTATAAAAATTTTTCCCTACCTACTACATGCAGTTGAAAATTACTACTTACAACCCCTTGTGGGGCCTCTTTTACAATACAAATGTAAATTTTACCAAGTTATATAGGTTTTTCTAAGATAACTAAAATCAGTAACAAATTCAGAGTATATTTGTTGTAAAATATTTACGTAAATTTATTGAGATCGAAGATTCAATAACTTTTTTAGATTATACGTCTTTTCTAATATTTCTTAGCAAAATTTCAATTGTTACTGGCATACAATCATAAAAAGTAACAACTAAAACCAACAGCAATCCCTGGATATATTTATAAGCAAATTTATAAAAAGAGATCATGTGAAAGAGAGAGGCAGTACATGCTCCCTTGAAATCAAGATCACAACTAACTCATGAGCCACTTGCTTCCTAGATCTAGGCTAGTCTAAATCATGTGAAAGAGAGTGGGCAGTACATGCTCCCTTGAAGTCAAGATCACAACAAACTCATGAGCCACTTGTTTCCTTGATCTTGGCTACTCTAAAGGGCCCCATAAACTGAACGATTGTCTGAGTGATTGTCTGTATCGTTGGTAAAAACAGTGTATGGGCTTGACTGAATGCAAAAGTGGGCAATTTTCGTGACTGAACGGTCTCAGAGGGAAACTGTCAAAACCAGGTTGCTGGCTTGCGACTTAAGTCTTGTCATAAACAGGTCATTGAATGTATGTGTTTGTCTGCCGATCTAATGTTATCGTGCACTTCTCTTCTAGCGATGATGCCATGTCTTCCCAAGACAAAATCTTTGTTCAGACTGAAATCGGTGCGGAGATCATTCATACTGTCTGAAGAGTGTGTGCATGTGTGTGCTTGTCGATAACGACAATCGTTCAGAGTATGGGGCCCTTAAAAGTTGCCATTAGTGAATTTACAGGCTATAGAAGTATTGGAAACACTTTCCCACCAGATTCCTTCAAATCCATGGCATGTAATATCGTTGCTCACCATGAATCCATCCACCACCCAAAACCTGTTATTACTACTCACATGAGGGTATCCATCCATTAAGGGTTAAGACATGCTAATGCAAGTGGCTCCTGCTGCCAAAGCAACCCAAGTATATGAACAAATTTATTTTTTTTTCATTCTCACCTCATACCCATTTTGCAGGGGACAAAGCGACAATTTTTATAGAAAACAAAATAACTGATTTTGTATGTGTCATGTGTATTTCCACATGTAATTTCACCATATAGGAAGAGACCTCTTTATAGTACAGAAAAGTTTCATAAACACTAACTTAAACAAGCTTAAAACAAAATAAAATGTAAACAAGGGATTACTAAAATTTTAATATAGTAAAATTTTTTTATAATTTACCATGTTATATGATATGAAAAAAATTCTTTGCAACAATGTTAGTAGAGGAATTCAACTTTTTGTGTGTGTGTGTTCTGTTTCATAAGTTTAGTCACTAAAATTATTCTGCTAAAACTACGTAACAATAATAATTCTGAACACTGCTTTACTTACCTGCTTACCCATATGTAAAATCCACACTAAATCTTTAGAGACACTTCCAACCTATTTGCTAGTTGCGCATGGATTGTGCGAGCATTATAATATGTAGCTAGCCGAGGCCAAAGTTCAGCTAATGCAGTTAATAAGTTAACACGAGTTGACATATTCAACTCACGCCGGCACAGAACTTCAGTTACATCTTGAACAACCTTCAGGACTCCCTCTGCGTTAAACTCACAAAGTACGTCACCACTCTGTAAAAGCTAAAAAAAACAAACGTGATCTCAAAACAGTGAACAATATGGAAAAATAAAAACCAACAAACATTTCTAGCATTTCTCAAACCACAATTTTTCTATCACTGTGAATGGTATACAGTCCCTAATCCTACCAAATTTACTCAAGATGATGGACTGGGAAAAGCATAAAGGGTTCTTTAAAGAATCTTTTGTAAATAGCAAGTTTTCATTAATGCTGTCACTTCATGACAGCTTCATTGGTCCAGTACTGCTTAACAACACAATACAGGCAGTCCCCGGGTTACGACGGGGGTTCCGTTCTTAAGACGCGTCGTAACCCAAAAATCGTCGTAAACCGGAATGACGTTGGAAAAATGTCTTAAACTAATACAAAGTTATAAAAACCTTACTTGTAATCCTTTGGTTACACTACATGTTGTTTCCTGTAGTTTTATGTACAACCTGGAGTTATTTTCATCAAAAAATGCTGGTTCTTGAAGGTAAAAACTATTGTAATCCTCTGGTGACACTACATTCTTGAAGTTTTATGTACAACCTGGAGTGATTTTGCCAAATCTTGAGGGCTACAAGAACAGTTGATTACTATTTACGTATCATATAGACTAATTAAAGTAAACGTATCTTTAAATAGGCTTATATATTAGTATCAACAAAACATTTACTGGCATGAGTCAGAGGCCATTTAATGAAATGAACACTTCTCTGTCCTATCAGTTCAGAAAATAAACGTTACGTCAATCCCCAAGACCATTGTTGCCAAGATGCCTCTCTCTCTCTCTCTCTCTCTCTCTCTCTCTCTCTCTCTCTCTCTCTCTCTCTCTCTCTCTCTCTCTCTCTCTCTCTCTCATCATCAAATTACTGGATAATGTCAAAGGATAATGTCTCTCTTTGGATACTTCGGTTTTGCCAAATCTTGAGGGCTACAAGAACAGTTGATTACTATTTACGTATCATATATGTAGACTAATTAAAGTAAACGTATCTTTAAATAGGCTTATATTATTAGTATCAACAAAACATTTACTGGCATGGTCAGAGGCCGTTTAATGAAACTAACACTTCTCTGTCCTATCTGTTCATAGAATAAACGTTACGTCAATCCCTAAGACCATTGGCAAATGATCTCATTTGCCAAGACGCCTCTCTCTCTCTCTCTGATCAAATTACGTACTGGATAATCTCTCTCTTTGGATACTTGGAATTTGCGTTGTAATCTAACCAGAAACTTAATTTTGTTATTATTACTGGAAGCAAGCAATGATTTTTTCCTTATTTGCGCTTTTGGACTGTTATAAACTTTGCGCATCGCAAGCTAGTATTCATTCGCTCGGAAACTAGTTCCGCATATGAGGCGTCACTAAAAAAATTCGAAAAATACGACATAAAAAGTGTCGAAAATCATCATAACCTCAAAATTTTTGTTTTAATCTAACCAGAAACTTATTTTTATTAATATACTGTGCTAAACTATAAAGAATTTTTATCATAGTAGTATGTGTTTTTTAAAAGCGTCGTTAACTCGGAGCGTTGGAAGACGCCTCTCTCTCTCAGATCAAATTACTGGATAATGTCTCTCTTTGGATACTTGGAATTTGCGTTGTAATCTAACCAGAAACTTAATTTTGTTATTATTACTGGAAACAAGCAAAGATTTTTTCATTATTTGCGCTTTTGGACTGTTATAAACTTTGCGCATCCAAGCTAGTATTCATTCGCTCGGAAACTAGTTCCGCATATGAGGCGTCACTAAAAAACATAGAAAAATACGACATAAAAAGTGTCGAAAATCATCATAACCTTAAAATTTTTGTTGTATTCTAACCAGAAACTTATTTTTATTAATATACTGTGCTAAACTATAAAGGATTTTTATCATAGTATGCTTTTTTTAAAAGCGTCGGAAGCGTCAGCGTCGTAACGTCAGAGCAAACGTCGTAACCCACGGCGGATTTTTCAATGAATATTTAAGAAAAAGCGTCGTAACCTCGGAACATCGTAAGCCGGAGCCGTCGAAACCCGGGGACTGCCTGTATATTGTAATTCTAACTTTTGTATATATCTTAAATATAAAGTATTGAGCTCCTACCTGTTTGGAAACTACACTCATATCATCATCTATATCTTCTCTTTGGTCTTCAGTGAGATGGGGTCTCATGATCATGTCCAAGTAGTTCAATACAGGCTCGACCAAAACCTGAAACGTCAACAAACAGACCTCGTTATCCTCCTTACATTTCCAATGCGCACAATTGAACATGAAATTTTTAAATTTCAAATGTAGTATGGCTGGTAGTGCTACCAAAAAAGACTAAAGTTTATGGTCTTTCAATAACAAACATCTTATTGGAGTATGAAATAGTCTTACTCAAATGTACCTTTGTAAATAAAAGTTCTTAAAGGTCTTACACAAATATGAATTAAAAGATTTAGAAAAGCCAATCAATTATAAATTAAACATGTTGAAGTTTGTCTGAAGAAGAATGTTTAAAAAATAAAGAAGAATGTTTACAAAAAATACATCAACATAATTTTGTAGACTGGACACTCATTCTGCACTTCTTACATCCTAATCTCTCTCTCTCTCTTCACTGCAATACTAAGTCTAAGAAGGGCATAGAAAACTTAAGTTAAAGGACAAGCCCTATGCTTAGCATCTGGTAGGTTACCCCAAGCCTTTAACTCTAAACCACAATTTTTTTTTCAAAGTAAACTGTAAATTGTATTTGTTCCTACACCGTATATAAACCTTCTGTCCTTTAATCTGGGATAGATTGCAGCTCACCTGAAACTACCAGCTAATACATTCTATTATACCAAGGTAGTTATCTGCCCGGTGGTGGGGAAGTACCGCCTTCCCACCAGCTCACTGAGTAGTCACTTTGATTACAGCTGGCAGTGAGGAAAGACATCTCTCTTTCGCTCTCGCTGTCTTGTTGAAATGTTTATCTCATTCTTTTTCTTTTTCTAGGTAAATGTGAGTATGACTGGTGAGGTGGTTATGCGTTTCTAACCTGGTGTCCCTGGTCGGAGGTATGGAAGTTTTATGAGCAGGATTGACAGGGACCCTCACTCCCTTTTGTCCTTCTTGCAGAGGGCATTCCTGTACATCGGAATTCCCTTGTGAGGAGTGTCGTACCTGATCGCCTGCCCAGTGAGTTAAGTATCGCCAGCGGCGAAGTAAAAAGAGGAAGAGAGACCCAGGCTTCTGCTTCCTCGTCAAGATTCGTCCTTAGGGATCTTTGGCGTCGCAGTGAGGCACATAAGAGTAACAAATTAACTCCAATGGTGAAACGGAAAGGCCTGACCCATCTAAGGATGTGCCTTGCCTTTCAGTTCATGTAGATAATGCCCTTCGTGTTTTATGGCCTTCCGTCAAACAGCGCTCTCCTCTGGGGCTCCGTCTCCCTCCTTAGTCTCTTCAGAGGAGTTGGCCTCGACAACCTGTGCTGTCAAGAATGATGCCCTTCCCTCTGCGTTGCAGGCCCCAGAGCCCTCCCCTGTGGAGGCTCCTCTTGACGCTGGCCAGGTTAGTCCTATCTGCCTGCCTTCAGGAATGCGGGCCTTGCAGTTTCGCCTTGTCCCTGGATGGGGTCCTCAGACTCTTCCTGACACACCTTCTTCGAGCACCAGCGGTGACTCTCAGAGAGGCAGTAGAGACTCCTCTCAGAGACGCGCTGACATGTGCTCTCCTTTGGTACCTGCTGGACCTTCGCTTGTAAGCTCCTCGTCTTTGCGCGATGCTACGGCACGCACAAAGGAGCCTTTGCTGGATATACAATCCTCCTCAGTGCGCGATGCTATGGTACACACACAGGAGGCTTCGCTAATTGCACTCTCTCCTGCAGTGTGTGATGCTTCGGTGTGCACACAGGAGCCTTCGTTGGAGAGAGGTCACAGAGAGACTTTCTCCCTCTCGGGGTCAACGCGCCAATGCGCCCCCCCTTCTACACCTGTGCGTGCTGCTACACATCAGGAACACATTCTTGATGTGCACCATTAATCTGTGTGCCTTGTAGCTCCTGTACAGCGTGCTCCAACAGCACGCGTAACTACGCATGCTTCCTCTAGACAGCGCTCACCTGTAGCGCACGTTGCCCAACGCACTGCTTCACCTCTGCCTCATCAGCAGCATAAGCGCTCACCGATACGTGCCACTGCATGCACACGCCAATGTGTCTCCAGAGAGTTCACCTAAATGCTCCCGCAGGCGTGCTCGGTCTCCAGCATCATGAGCTCCTTCTTCATAGGGTTCCTCTTCGTCTTCCACATCTGCTCCAATTCATGCTTTTTTCACCTGTAGAGCATCAACGCTCTCCAATGCGATCTATCACGCGCTTTTCTAGGCGTTCTCCTGCGCACCAATAAAAGCTGGTGAGCAAACACCAAGTCTCTGTTGTGTGTTCAAGTTGTACAAGTACTCCTCATTTAACGATGTACTTGTTTTACGACAACTTGGAGTTACAACAACAACATGGAGAGAAAAAACCATAAAATGAAAATAAAAACATTGCCAATGGTGGCCAAGAGAAAGGCTATTCAGTGCTAATAATCTAGCCTAGCCTAGGTTTTGAAAACCTTGAAATCTATGGCTAAAACAATAAATAAGGCTTTAAAGAAACGCTATATAGCTGAACCTCTTATGGAGGAGTTATGGAGTTCAATTTGACAACGTCTGTGAGAAGAGAGAGAGAGAGAGAGAGAGAGGAGAGAGAGAGAGAGAGAGAGAAATTGGGAGTTGGATGGTTAACGACTTTAGTGGCTGTTGGTGTGTTCTGGGTTGTCTGCTGTTAGAGATCAGAGTTCTGTGTTTTGATTGAGTGTTTTTGGTCAGTCTTTGGTGAGAGCTGGTGATAATAAGTAGTGTCGACAGCACAGCAATCTGTTGAAGGATTGGAAGTCAGGTAGGTTTTGTGTGTTATTGATTTGTTATTCGGTTAGTTAGGTTAGTGTTGTTTGCTTAGAGTTGTTGTGCCTGTGCTGTTGTAATTTTTTGTGTTGTTTGTGCAGTGGTCCTTTGTTGTGTTGTTGAGTTTTTGTTAGTATATGTGAGGTTGTGGTTGTGTTCCTTGGTTGTTTGCTGTATTGTGAGTTGTGGTTGTGTTCCTTGGTTGTTGTTGTGGTCCTTGGTTGTTGTGTTGTTGTCAAGTTGTAGTCCTTGGGTGTTGTTTTGTTGTGTTGTTGGGTTGTGGTTCTTGGTGGTTGTTGTTGGTGTCTCAGTGACATTGACCGGCGGACAGCACAGGATAGCCTGGAGTATCTGGAGTTGGTAAGTACAGGAGTTTTTTTTTTTTTTTTTTTTTTTTTTTTTTTTTGTAGGTATAGGTCAATTGTCCTGCGTTTATGCTGTAGTGTAAAGAGGAAAGTGTGACTGGGGTGAGTTGGGCAGCTAGAGTGATTAAGTTTATGTGGGGGGGGATTTAGCCAGCTTGTTTTTTTAGCATGTGATCCCGCCACATTATTTTTTGGCGCCTGAACAGGGACTGTTGGTGCGGCAGCTGCAGAACGATTGGGGTAGTGAGTTGTGTGATTGGTGGAGAAAGTGAGGATGGAAGGGTTGAAGGAGATAGACAGGCTGAAGGAGGAGTTACAGTTGGCGAGGGAAGCTAAGGAAAGATTGGAAGTGGAGAATGAGAGGTTAAGGGTAGAGTGTGAGGAGTTGAAGAGTGAGTTAGAGGAAATGAGAGGAATGCTAAGGACTGTGAAAGTGGAAATGAAAGAAGAGGTGAAAGGAGAGGAAAAGAGAATGGTTGAGAAAATGGACGAAAGATTCGGGGTGATGATGAATGCAGTGCAAGAGATGATGCAGGAAATGATGAAGGGATTCATGGGACAGGGAGCTGTAGGAGGTAGGACTACTGGGTCTTGTGACGGGCCAGGAGTGGTAAAGAAAGTGAAAGAGCGAGTGGATAAGAGTACGAGTGACGAAGGTGACTTGGTTGTGATAGGTAAGGGAAAGAAGGGGAAGACACAGGATAAGGATAAACCTGAGGACAAGAATAAGAAAGGAGCTGAGGAAAAGAAGAAGACTAAGAGAAAGAAGGTTGGTTGGGCCTGGAGTGACTTCTACTATCACAAGGCCCAAGCCGGACAGCGCTGGCTCGAGGCCATGTCGTGCACCGAGTTCCAGGACCTGTTTAACAGGATCATGCTGGAGGACCTCTAACAGCGTGTACCTAGACCACTCACAGTGCACCTTAACGACAAGCAACCCAAGACACTTGCGGAAGCTTGCCGCATGGCTGACGACTGGGAAACCTTCCACCTGTCTCACAGCACCTCACACTGGCGCATAGTGCCACCAAGTCAGCTCTTCGGATCCACACAGCCAAAGGACGCCCACCAAGGACACCTACGGACTTGCAACGTCTGCATGAAGGTGGGTCAACTCGCAGCAGAGTGCCGTCTCAAGACAGCCGCAAACCACCAACCTCCTCAGAACCCTTTTACGCTAACGAATGGTGCCTCCGCCTCAAGACCAGTCAGACACCATACGGAGACCAGCCCAGCAGAGGGGCTCCTGCAGAGCCTGTGGGGCTACAGGGCACTACTCCCCCAGATATCCCGGGTGCCCCAAGCATGTGCCTTTGACCAGGCACGTCCACCTGATCAGTGCCACAACCTCCTCGGCCGTTATGCCCGAGTCTAGGTCTCACCCTGAGCGGGTGTGGACCACTTCAGTCACAGTGGCACCCCTAGATGGCTCTACCCTACCAGTGACTCTGCCAGTTATGGTAGATACCGGCTCCGATCTGTGTCTCATAGACCGGGACCAAGTGCCAGCCAGTGCCACAGTCGACGAGCACACCAGGTGGGCCATGACTTGGATCAAAGGGCAGTCCAAGACCGTTCCCACAGTTGTCCTGCAGGTCACCACTCCTTGATGCACCAAAGCTTGCCGCCTGGGCGTAGTGAGTACAATTCGGCATGGAGTAGGTTTCCTATTGGGACAGGACCTCCTCTGGGGATGTCCCTCCCCCACACCTCTCCAGGGCCAAGCTACCTCCCCACATCAAATCACTGCCAGAGAGGACTCTTCACTTGTGCCAGAGCACACTGCAAGCCTTGGTGACCCCACAGATTTGCAACCTGTGGTGCCATCTTGGCCTTATCGTCCAGTGCCATGGAAGAAGTTCTGGAACAAGTTCTGCCATGACTGTGGCCACAAGGGTCACATGTCTGCAAACTACGGAGGGTGCACAAATCACAAAATTTCCCCAATCGCGATGGCAGTTACCAATTCATCTTCACTAGAACCCCCAGCTAAGGGCCCTGTTACCGTCGCACCCCTCCAAAGTCATTATCCGCCAAGCCACGTCATGGCCTTTGACGACTGGCGCTCAAATCTCCCTGATATGGGGAGATCGAATCCCTCACGGGGCTAACGTTGATAGATGTAAACTGATTACCATTGAAGGTATCAACCACATTAAGATGATCCTTCCAACAGTCCAACTGAGAGTCTCGCGACCTCACCTTTTGAAAGTATGTACACTTGCAGTTATAAGCTGTCTTCCAGGAGGTTATGACCTCCTAGGGCAAGACTTGAAGTCTCACTTGCATTTCAAAAAAGCTTAGGGGTCCTAACCCATGACAAATCACTCCAAAAGCAAGGAGCCATCCAAGACCTACTTCCTCCCGGAAGTACGGCCACCAACAGTCTCCCCCATTACCAAGGAGGGAGATTGATTTTGTTTGTTTGTTTGTATGATGCTTTTACTTTGGATGGAACCAGTGATTATTCAGCAACGGGACCAACGGCTTTACGTGACTTCCGAACCACTTAGAGAGGGAGACTGATCACTCACACTTCCACTGCAAAACCTGCAACGTAATAGGGCACTCCACTAATTGGCCTAGGTGCCCTAGCAAGCTATGTGCAGTGGACACTGTCCATGTTCCACAAGGCTTAGCCTTCCACAAGAGACAGGAGCCTCTGTCTCCCATTACCAAGGGCCCGGTGAGAGGTATTGCACCTCAACTCTCTGCCAGTGCCACTTGGCAGCACTGAGCAGTGCCAAGCTCCGTCCAGCCTGGACGTAGAGCCACCACTAACCTTGACCTCTGCGCCTGGCCCTGAGCTAGTGCTGGCGCCTAACCTTATAAAGGATACTCCTACAGGAGATCCTCCAAAAGGCATGGAGCTCCATGCAGCCCATTGTCCAGTTCCAGCCCACGGTTCTTCTTCCACATCACCTCTGTCGGCCGAGGATGAACCTCCGGCAGACCTCACCTTTACACCTTCCCTTGACGACCAGGAACTGCCCAACCAGGAGTCAGCCTGGAGTTTTCCCCTTACGACAGTTGTCACAGCAGCTGAAGTGAGGGCCTCCCCTGCAGTAGGTTCCACCTCTACGATGGTTGCTGCAGATACCTAAGTAGGGTGTTCGCCTGTAGTCCCTAGGGCTACCACTGCCTCTGCTCCTGACGGCGTTTCTGGCCTTACCCCAGAGTCGGTGTCTCCGTCAACTCCTAGGACTGGTGTAGCCAGGCCCTGGAGGAATAAAAGAAGAAGAAGAAGGGACATAACAAATTAACACACTAACCAAAGAGCCACATGCTCTCCTTGGCACCTGTGGCTGAGGTACAGTGTCACATTCATTTGCAGAGGGATCCTGGCACCTACCCAGAGAAGGTAGCCAGCCTGATCTCTGCCAGTAGATTAACACTTTAAGCCCCTTGAACTTGCGTCACTAACCCTCACTTAAATATCATAATTACCTCATATTTCCATCCTGGTACACTACTAACCACTCATCATCTTCACGCATCATTACAGCACCTTATATACTTTAACGATTCAGGTTCAATAAACCACTGCTGTGGGTACCGCACTCTGGAATGATTGCGTCTTTAATTAATTGTAATGAGTAGGTTAGGCTAATAATTTAGTACCAGGGCATTAGGGTAGTAGCAAGTAGAATTTTCAAGTAATCTTACATAAGGGTAGAGTAGACTGTCATCACAGGCGACCCGTACTTCTCACTTAGGCTAGAGCACATTAATTCAGAGTTTGTAAACTTAGTATCTCCATCTATAAGTTACGTAGGCCATTCTAGTTAGCTGTATCGCTGCTCTAAAAACCTCAGTTAGAGTAGAACTGGGTAGTCGAGACGATCAACTTAATTAGCCAAGGCCTTCACGCCCAAAAGGGAGTGAATGCCTTCTTAACGGGGAGCTATTACGTTTATTGCCCCTCTCGTCTACCCTGAATTTCTTCAATTTAGTTAGTCTAAAAGAGCAACCATGTTTTCTCCTAAATCAGCTGATTTTGGGAGAGAAACACGAGGTAGGATGGGGGAAAAGGAATTTCTGGTTAGGCTAAATCTTAGGGTAAGACAGGGAAGTCACGGGATTAGCTAGGCCTTGATATGGGCTTAAGGGATTCCTACCATAAGACCTCTTTCCCTTCCAAATTCGCTGGTTGTTGTTTTCGTATTTTCAGGCAATGCCGGAGGCTGTGTGTGAAATACACGTGACTCCAAGACACCCAGCTTCCTTCTCAGTCGAAGCTAGACCTACAGCAAAGCAGACGTGCCTACTCTCTCCTCTGGCGGGAAGTCAGCCCTTTGTCCACACGCTGGTGGGACCATCTTCATAGTGCAACACATGTTCAAGCCTCAAGGATTTAAGGCACGTCTAGAAAGTGCAAAACTTCAACCAGCTCTTTTTCTCCAAGATGACTCTTGCTGATTTCATTTTCAAATTTCCCTAGTATCACTTTTACATCAAAAGCCCTTTGTCCTCATCGGGCAATGTGCTTCCCCTTGTGACTTGTTAAAGCTTAAGTCTTCATTGCATACCTCAGTTAATCACTAGAATTCCTTTTCCCCAGTGTGTTAGATAAAACTGTATAACCGTAACTTGTGCAAGAAGTCTTCCTTTCATTTTGTGTCTAATCTGGGAATTTTTCCAGATTTTCTGAGTCACGTGTCCAAGTCTCGCTCCCCGCAAGTGCTGCATTAACACAAGATAACTTGAGTAAATTTGGAAACCAGCCTTTACATAAACCTGATTTTAGCCAGCTATCCCCTTGTGAGAGATAAGAGTGGTCCCGTGCGGACAAGCTGCATTTACTCTTTCTCCAGGCCATTCAATGGCCTTGTGTAAATAAATGTATACTGTAAATTAAACAGCTGGTTTTCAATGGCGACCTTATTATAGAGTAACATACTTCAATCAATCCTTTATTAAGGTAAGTTATTCTGCATTCTTCCCTAAAAAATTCCCCTTTACGTATTTTTGTCCTTAAGGCCAGGCTCACGTAAAAATATTCATATTTAAAATAATAAAAGAATGATACCAATGGAAAATTTTAATTAACAGCTAGTCAGCAAGAGCTCGCAAACATAAGTCTTTATAGGAAGGTGGACGAAAGCAAGGTGGAGTGTTTACATCCGGGGAGGCAGGTCTACCCGCCTTACCAGACGGTAGTTATTGCCCATCCACCTTATTCAAAAATTTAGCAGACATGTTCCAGTTTCACCATAAAGTAATTCCTAATGTAAAGGACCGAGGGTTTGAATATCATGTATGAACAACTTAATACTATCTAAAATCAACAGAATCCACTGATTTATAACAATACACCAATAAATACACGTTTCACTCAAGAGGCGGTCTCATATTTTACTGTGGAACAAAATTTTATAACTGAGGGCCCGAACAATTCTAATTTTATTTGTCTTGCCAGACTAATTAGTGAAGACCTATTCTCCTATTTGTGATACATACTGAGTCATGCTCAGTGACACTTTAATGCTTCATGTTGGATGGAAACCACAACCACCATACTCAGACCTCTGTACTTGGCATTCTAGTCTAGAATTTATTTCGTAGCTAAAGGGTACATTAAAGTACACTGTCCTCTGTCTTGCTTATTATTTCCTATCTACCTATTGCTGAATCATTAATTTGAAGAATATCAGTTTCCCATTCTGTAATTTAGTTTTAATGTGTATGCACAAACTAAAAGTTTCCTAGGATGTTCCTGACATGACCTGATCCTTAGAATTGCAAGTTCATTATATAATAAAAAAAAATATACCATTGGTTTTTTGAGAGGGTGAGAGGAGCCATGAGTTTGAGGAGAAGCATTGGGTAAAGTAACAATAAACATACTTGGACCATAAAATTGAAAAGGGACATAGAAAAAGACCAGAAATGACTGATAATCTGGAAACAAAGTGCTAACATGAATAGAACTGAAAAACTCATTCCACATCTAACCTAAACTCACAAAGGGAAAACATCATTAAAAAATCTTCTGTAAATGACGATGACATTCCTCTTGGCCCAATGGAACTACTGCACTCTACAAGGAATGGAAAACACTTAATATGTTTACTAATATATACTTACTTTGAAAGGAGTTTTTTTCTCTGACTGAACATGATGAAAAACCTCTCCAAGGAAAAGTGCAGAAGTAACAAATTTATTTCTATCACTTTTGGCTAACTCGTCCTTCTCTGAAAAAAAAAACAAGGACTTATTTTAGTTTTCGTATTGAGAAGTTTGCAATGAAATGCTTGTCATCATGACTTCTGAAGTGAACATCGAATATGATTTGAATTAAAATTAGAGTTCAAATGCACTTACTTTGGTATTCAGTTTGTACTCTCCTAAGCAACAAAGAAAGAACTTTACAGTCCCCAACAAAATGCTGCGCAGTCAACCCAAAAACTTTGGCCACTACAGGTGAACAGGTTCGATCTCTAAGTCCACGGTTGCATAACTCTGTAACACAGTACCTGAAACATTTCCATACAATGTAAAAGTCTATGATAAATTACAGAAATTATATTAAATATTCTGGGTTAAGAATTCAGGGATATATTAAGGAAATTACATCAACATATAATTTTAATGTTTCCTAATTATAGTAACATTACTTTGGAGCTAGTGTTCCCCCCGTATTTGCAGTGATGTGTACCAGGCACCCCGTGAATAGTTAAAACCCCCAAATAGTTAAAACCACCACTAAAAATGCTTATAATTGCCTATCTTGAAAGTTCAGATACCAAATGTATACCTTTAATAACATCCTACTTCAAATATACCTAAAATTACTAACCTACTATTACATGCATTAATCTTTGAGGCTATATTATTAATATAATTTCAAAGTCATCTTAAACAATTTACCATTAAAAATATATACCTACAGCCAATAACAGAGAGAGAGAGAGGAGTTCAGATACCAAATGTATACCTTTAATAACATCCTACTTCAAATATACCTAAAATTACTAACCTATTACTGCATTAATCTTTGAGGTTATATTATTAATACCATTTCAAAGTCATCTTAAACAATTTACCATTAAAAATATATACCTACAGCCAATAACAGAGAGAGAGAGAGAGAGAGAGAGAGAGAGAGAGAGAGAGAGAGAGAGAGAGAGAGAGAGAGAGCATTGAATGGCAACATCATGTATCTGACCATCAAGAGTAAAATCATGAATTATTTCTGAAACATAGAGAATAATAATGGAGAGAGAGAGAGGGAGAGAGAGAGAGAATAACTCCGACTCCATTCCCTCCAATTCGTATATCAAACTGTCATTTACTCCCCCGCCCACCTTCCTCCAAGTGGATAAAAAGACTGGGAATTGCTATTTTTAATTAATCTTATTAATATTTGAAAATTAGTTATAGGGTAAATCATTTATTTACACTACAAAACAAATAAATATACATGAGAGAGAGAGAGAGAGAACGTTATTGTTACGGTTTAATCTCATTAAACTTAATATTATTTGTAAACTAGTACAGTATATTATTATTTTACCATAAAATGTAGTAATATCCTTAAAGATATACTTATACATACATTTCCAGCTCAAACAGAGGGCGAGAGTTACCACTAGTATCTCGTTTGGCAAAAGAGAGAGAGAGAGAGAGAGAGAGAGTTATCCTTATTTAAAAGACTGATATGGATAGATTATTGTACTCTTTAAAATACTATCACATATGAATTTTGAAATTAGTTATATTACTATTATTATTATGCAAAACTATTAATAAACATGCACATGTACCATAGAAATTCTCTCATCTCAGTAAAAGAGAGAGAGAGAGAGAGAGAGAGAGAGAGAGAGAGAGAGAGAGAGAGAGAGAGAGAGAGAGAGAATTTCCATGATCCTGAGAGGGCAACACAGTTGTTGGACCCCAGCCAACTCAGCTTGACTACTCAGAGTTCAAAGAGAAAGATGCGGGGTAAAATGCATTTTCTTTCATTCTTACATATTTTTTTTTATTTATAAACTAAAATCTTGCTAATTCACTTTATTATTTTCTTTAATGAATTTATATTATTGCTGTTTACATTAATATTGATATTTGAAAATTACTAGTAAATCATTTATCATCCAAAAACATACATCTCTGTAGAGAGAGAGAGAGAGAGAGAGAGAGAGAGAGAGAGAGAGAGAGAGAGAGATTATCGTAGCATTTGTAAAATACTTTCACATATGATTTTTGTAATTACAGTTATTATTATTATTATATGAAAATGTTAATAAACATATTATACATACCTGTACCATAAAAACTATCATCTCAGTAGAGGAGAGAGAGAGAGAGAGAGAGAGAGAGAGAGAGAGAGAGAGAGAGAGAGAGAGAGACCTGGAGTTCGAAAGAAAGATGTGTGACGACTGGGATTTCCTTCATTCTTATATAATTTTTAAAATTTATAAACTAAAATCTTACTAATTCACTGTAGTATTCTTTATTGAAGTGATTGCTCTTTACATTAATATTAATATTTGAAAATTAGTAAATCATTTATCATAAAAAAGCATACATCTCTGTAAGAGAGAGAGAGAGAGAGAGAATTATTATTATGATGTGATATCATTTAATCTTATTAAACTTACTAATACACATTTGATTAATATTAATATTTTAAAATTAGTAAATCATTTTCGTATCATAAAAATGTATTTAGGCATGAAAATAACATCAAAATACACTAATTAGTGATTATTTATCATAGGAAAACCCCGCAAATAGGCAAATTCACCGCAAATAATGGGTAGACATGGTCCAGAGAAAAATCCGCAAATCAGAGAGTCCGTGAATCCGGAGAACACGAATACAGGGGCCTGCTGTATATCATACTTTTCAGTAATTAAACTACACAGTGTTAAAGTTTTTGTTTTTAATTTACTTTACACATTAAAACCATATTCCTTAGTTATCAAACGAAGTTGTAGGAATGGAAAAGAGTTGCTAGGTGAGAATTGTGTCTATCCCTCATTACCTGAATTATTCAGTCACCAATATCCCAAAGGACCTAATGAATTTGATAAAATGGCAAATTTTCAATCAATTTGCATTTTTTTATAGCTTACAAACCTGAGGTCTTAACAATTGAATAATCTTTTAACACCAGCTGGAAACCAGTTAATAACAATCAAAGATTGTAATGCAAGGAATCTGTAGCATCTGACAACCCATAAATATATGAGGTGGAAGCTGGTCACCGACCAAACTTGGGACCTTATGACGCACCAATCTTTCTTCCAACTCAGTACACGAGAAGGGTGGCTAATGGAGAGCAGTATAATGTTAAGACCTCAGGTTTGTAAGCCATGAAAAATTACAATTATTCAAAAATTTGCCATTTGTTCATATGCAGAACAAACCTTTGGTCTTAACAATAGAATAGAATTATACTTGGAGGGAGGTAGAAGTACTCTGACCTGGCTGGGGGTTCAGCCCAGCTGACCACCCTTCTTAGGAGGAGTTCTAGAGGAGGGGGTAATAGCCTGTGAGTTAGGTAGACGAATACACAAAAACTCTATCTACTGGGTTCAGTACAATGTGGTATGTTCAGATTCATTGCACTCATGGAAGATAAGGAGAACTTTGTTCCAATAAGAAAGAAGAAAGGAACAAAGAGAAAGAATTGTTCCAATAAGAAAGAAGAAAGGAACAAAGAGAAAGAAAGAGACCAGCCAACTAGCTCATTCTCTCTTTCACACAAACATCTCAGATAAGATACAAATTGCCCTGTCAGGGGCTAGATAAGCTACACAATTTGTTGAGCAGCCACCATAGGACCCAAGGAAAACATGTCCAAGGACCTGCGGGCAATATCCCTCGGATAAAAGGGTACCAAGAACTAGCGTTCAAAGCATTAAATTTTTCAAAGTAAATTGTATTTTTCCTAACTATAAAAACCTGAGACCCTTTACATTAGGAATTACTTTCAGCGTAGGCTGGAATATGGTCGTTAAATTCTTGAACAATGTGGTTAGGCAGTAACTATCATCTGGTAGGCTGGTAGGCCCGCCTGCCCGGATGTCAACACTCCACTTTGCCTTTCGGGCGAGGTTTCAGATTGAGCGGTGACATGAGGTAGGCATTAATGTAAAGGACCTCAGGTTTGTATAGTTATGAAAAATATAATTTACCTTAAAAAATTGATTTGTTCCTACACGATATACAAACCCTTAGTCCTTTACATTAGGAAGACTCACTGTTAGGTGGGAGGAATCTGAGTGAGCCTCTAGAACTGACTGGAGTTCAGCACACCTGGGCTATTCCTTCGGGTCGTAAGAGTGAGGAGAAGTGCCTCTGACAACTTGATTGGAGTATAGGAGCTGCATGATCAAGAGTCAGACTTCTGGGCCTTTTTGAATGAGCGAGTCAGACTTCTGGACCTTTTCGAAATGAGTGAGGAGTCATAACACGTCCAAAAAAGGGCTGGGAAGATTTAGAGTTGGAGGCATTAATGCAGAGTTCTGGGAAGGGTTTGCATTACTGCCCGTCTCCTTCCTTCCCTTGCTGAAGGAAGGAGCAGGATGGCTTCTATGATTCTAATAAGAAAAATAGAAAGGAAACTCGATGTACAGGCTTACCGCATCAAATGCCTGAACAGCAAGTGTAAGTTCGAGTCATATCCTCAACCTGAAGGAAGAGGAGTAGGACAAAGAGGGGAAGGTGGAGAGGCCAGTCACCATTGCATCCTTCTTACCTCTAGAACTGGACACCATAGGCGAGATGTAACTTGTCCTCTTGAAGGTCCCGGGTAAGCAAATACAATTTGTGAGCATCCACCACCAGTCCAAGGAAAAGAGGTTCCAAGGACCTGTGGGCAGACTCAAAGGGAGAGAGAGAGAGAGAGAGAGATATATATATATATATATATATATATATATATATATAGATAGATTATAATATAATATATATATATATATATGTGGCCGTAATGAGACAGCATCTATCTTCCAGTTTGAGATATCCTTTGGAGTGATGAAAAGTAGCTAGCCACTGGCACTGCTTGGTTTCTGAAAGTGTACAGGGGATGTATCTAACGGCAGAGGAGTACCTCATGACCTTGTAGGACTCGGAGGAAGATGTGTCATTAGACACTTCTGTATTTTAAGTAAGCAGTGGATAAAGGTATGGACCCTCAATGAAGGGTGTCGATCCTTCATAAGTACAGCAACACACAAAGTAATGACTGATCTGGAACAACCAATACAAAGTCCAAAGCGCAGGAGATCATGAAGGATTCAGACTCGTCAACTGATGCAGAATGACAGTGCATCCGAGAAGGAGTCGCGAATGACACCTGCTTTTTGAAGGGTGATGTTAAGAAAGAACCATGCAAATCATCTATCTTTTTCACCAACAATGTTGAGAGACCAGACAATGATTCTCGCAAGGTATGTGGACAATAGAAGAGAGTCAAATGCCTTCTAGAGACCACCCTGTGATGGCAAGACAGAAGTTTCTTATTAGTAGTTGGATCTCGACTAAGGAGAAACAATACAGGCGGCCCGCTGTTAACGGCGCAATCGCTTAGTGGCGAATCAGTTTTACTGCTGTCATAAAAAATATTAATTTCACGGCACAATTTTCGGTTAACAGCACCGCTAGCGCCGTTATGTCTAACGAGTACATACATTTGTAGAAATACCATTCAGACCATAAAGGTTATGCAAATGATATTAAAAATTTTTATGGAGAGTTATTACATAGGTATTAGGGTAAAATATATGCCTCTGACACTGTTCTATGCCGAAAATAATGAGTTACATAAATGCAAATTTAGCTATGGATGTGTCGATTTATAAATGTTCATGCTTTTATGTTTAACGGTATGAAAATGTATTACGTATAGGGTATTTTTATTTCTGCGCAGAAATATGATACAAAGGCAGCTTTTGAAACTGCCCTTACCTTTATCAAAGAGGATGTTTTTTTCATGTTCTTTCTTGTGAACCAGCACCTGCCGATCTTCTGAAAATATAGTTAAGGGGGCCGGCCGGAACCCCTATATGTATATGGTGGTATAGGGCGAAAAATGCAAAGTTATGAAAAAATTCATGGAGCTTCATATGGCAATTGAGAATACGTATACAAAATATTTCGCCAAAATTCCTCTTACTTTCGTAGTTACAGGGTAATTAGTTAACGTAACTCAATAAGCCTAAAACATTGATCCATACAAGAAAATGCAATATTTCTTCTATTATCGTAAATTTTGATAATTATTGTCAAAGAAATTGGGAGAAATGGCATCTGTAGACATTCCCAGAATCGAGAAGGAGACTTCAGGCTCAGCTACCAAGTCCAGTCATGATTCAGTGCGATCACAGACTTCAAGTAGTCTACACGTTCGATTTCACCTCTAACATTCGCTTGCTTTTACGTATGTTTCAGCAAGAATTTCATCATGCCAATGAGGAAAAGACAAGGAAAACATCTCGCTAACATACAGACGAAGAAAAATTGCTCAAGTATTATTACAGAATATCATAATATACGCGTAGTTAGTGCAGAGAGAGGGGAGGGTTGCATAGTAACGCCCCCGTCTTGCCGGACAGCACGCGTCACACTGTGCCCAAGGCTACGATCTTTGAGCAAAGAGATCTTCATTTATGATAAATAACAAAGTTTTGGTTTTTTAATACCCAAAATGGAATATGAAATTCATAATAATCATGATTTATTAAATTGTCTTTGTAAAAAGAGAGTACACCTTCAAGTTTCACCTCTGACATTCTCTTGCATTTACGTTTATCTTTGTTTTGGCAAGAATTTCATCATGCCAAAGAGGAAAATACAAGGAAAACATCTCGCTAACATACAGAAGAAGAAAATTCGCTGTAATAAGCCGAGTTAGTGAAGGGGAGAGAGAGAATTGGGTAGGAAGGAGAGCCCCATCTTGCCTCAAGCAGTGCCCCAGGCTGCGATATATGAGCAAAGGGATCATCATTTATGATTAAATTATGATAAATAAAATAGTTTTGGTTTATCAATACACAAAAAAGAAATATACATTCATAATAATCATTATTTTTTAACATTGTCTTTATAGAAAGACGAAGGAAAACTTTGAACGGCCGTATCTCAAAACTATACTTATTGACCTTCCAAATCTATCTTCTCACTTAGTTTTAAAGCTATAACATTGGAATTTGGTATATAACTCAGAAAGACATTATAGAACAATCAAATAGAGCTCTTTTTTTCCAATTTTTGTTTCGTCTTTTTTTATATAAATTTTTTTCTCCTGATTTATAGGGTTTATTTTTTTTACCATATTGAAAAATTCATATCTAGCAAAAAAATGACTTAGAAAAAAATTCCCCATTCGATTGGAGGTCTACATCAGGTCTATATATGGTAGTAATCCCAGGTCTTAATATTAAATATCAAGGGAGGAGATAGAATTTGAAAAATGGTTATTTTCGGGATAAATCGCCCTGGCGTTACGAAACCGAAGGTCAGAGGCGAAAATCAAATGTGGTTTGGAGATGTCCCAAGTCACCTTATTAAGTGGTAAGGATATCAAAGTCCTGTCCTTAAAAAATGGCATTAGCCGACCGGCCCCCTTAAAAAAAGTGCCAATTTAGTGATCGATGTGTCGATTTTATAAATTTCATGCTTTTATGTTTAAAATGTGTTTGAAAAAATATTACATATAAGGTATTTTTATTTCTGCGCAGAAATATGATACTAAGGCAGCTTTTGAAGCTGCCCTATACGTTATTAAATATGATGTTTTTTCATATTTGTTCTAGTAAGCCGCCGCCTGCCGCTCTTCCAAAAAGATCGAATTAAAAAAAGTGCAAATTTAGTGATCGATACGTCGATTTTATAAATGTTCATGCATTTATGTTTAAAATGTGTATGAAAATATATAACGTATAGGGCATTCATTTTAGTACATAAAGTTTGTAACTACCCTCCATGTTGTCAGAGGATGTTTTATCATGTTTGTTCTTGTCCGCCACTGTTCCGAAAAATGCATAGTCTTATTTTATTAACCCTCTTACACCGAAGCCCTAAAAATCAAAACCTCTCCCGTATGCCAGCGCTGGTTTGGAGTGAGCGCGGAAGCGGAAAAAATAATTTTTTCAAAAAATCACAGCGCGCTTAGTTTTCAAGATTAAGAGTTCATTTTTGGCTCCTTTTTTTGTCATTGCCGTAAGTTTAGTATGCAACCATCAGAAATGAAAAAAAAATATCATTATCATATGTAAATAATGCGATATATGGTAGCGAAAAAAAAAAATTCATACATAATTGTATTCAAATCGCGCTGTGCGAAAAACGGTTAAAGCTAACGAGTTACATTTTTTTCGTTGTATTGTACACTAAATTGCGATCATTTTGATAAATAACGCATTGTAAAACGATAAAAGCAACACAGAAAAAATATTATCACAAAATGATGCATGAATTCGTAAAGCGCAGATGTAAAAATTTTTTTTTTTTTCAAAAATCAACTGTAAATCTAAATATTGTTCTAGAGACTTCCAATTTGTTTCAAAATGAAGACAAATGATTGAATATTACGATACTGTAAGAGTTTTAGATTAGTATTGCAGATTTCAACCATTTCAGACGAGTTAAAGTTGACCGGACCGATGTCGAAATTTTTATATATATTTTTTTTTCTATGCAAATATTTCAAAAATGAGAAAAGCTACAACCTTCAAATATTTTTTGTTGTATTCTCATGAATATGCACACATTTTCATATATGAAACTCTACTATAAAATGCCTAATATGAAAAGGAGCAAATATTAGGATAATGCGACGTATGCATTTCGGAGATTTGCGGCCGCGAATCGGCGCGCGGAGGGAAGGAAGAAGTTTTTTCAAAAATTCACCATAAATCGAAATATTGTTCTAGAGACTTTAAATTTGTTTCAAAATGAAGATAGATGACTAAATATTACTAGACAGAAAAAGTTTTAGCTTACAATTACGTTTTTCGACCATTTCGGTTGAGTCAAAGTTGACCGTACTTAGTTCTTTTCCTAATTATCGTGATTATGCAAATAATTCGAAAATGAGAAAACCTACAACCTTCAATTATTTTTTTTGTATTGTTCATGAATTTGCACACATTTTCATATATAAAACTATAAAAAGCCTAATATGAAAAGGAGCAAATATTAGGATAATGCGACGTACGCATTTCGGAGATTTGCGGCCGCGAATCGGAGCGTGGATGATGGAAGGAAAAAGTTTTTTTTTCAAAAATTCACCATAAATCAATATTGTTCTAAAGACTTCAAAAAATTTATTTCAAAATGAAGATAAATGACTAAACATTACTAGACCGTAAGATTTTTAGCTTACAATTACGTTTTTCGACCATTTCGGTTGAGTCAAAGTTGACCATACATAGTTTTTTCCTAATTATCGTGATTTGTATGCAAATATTTCAAAAATTAGAAAAGCTACAACCTTCAATTATTTTTTGTTGTATTGTTCATGAATTTGTGCACATTTTCATATATAAAACTCTATAAAAAGCCTAATATGAAAAGGAGCAAATATTAGGATAATGCGACGAACACATTTCGGAGATTTGCGGCCGTGAAACGGCACGCGGAGGGAAGGAAAAAGTTTTTTCAAAAATTCACCATAAATCGAGATATTGTTCTAGAGACTTCAAATTTGTTTCAAAATGATGATAAATGACTGAAGATTACTAGACTGTTATGTATTTTGCTTACCCAAAAATACCAACATAAAAAAAAAGAAATATATATATGTATGTATGTATGTAGTATATATATATATATATATATACAGTAGAGCCTCGGTTCTCGACGATAATTCGTTCCAGAAGGACCGTCGAAATTCGATTATTTCGAAAACTGAATCAAGTTTTCCAATAAGAAATAACTGAAAATGGATTAATCCGTTCTTCACCATCAGTTATTACCCTAACCTTGCCTTTTTATACAATACATTACATGTAAATTACAACTAAATAAGTTAAAAGTTAAATAAATATCATGTTAAACGTATATTTATAATTTTAAATGTAGTATAATATACAGTATAAAAGAAAACTAGCCTGCGTCCAACCGATTGTTGACCAAGCGCCATAGGCTACCTAGGTAAATATTAAGTAGAACGTAGTGTAGTGGGTAGGCATAAAACGTGTTGCTAACATAATAAAAACATTGAAAAGCAAGTCTAATTATTACAGTAAATTAATAAACTATTAAAATTAAACCCAATTTATATTTATCAAAAACTTGCAAAAATTTGCCTACAGTAAGTCGGCATTTAAGGATGTAAACAAACCATAGCGCAGCCCTGGTGGTTTATATCGGGACTATGGTACTAAACAAACCATATCTTGCTATAAGCCTAGAAACGTTTACATTCGATATTAATTTATGGTAAATCTTTTACGGAGTCAACTGCAATACTGTATACAAAATCGCTTGAAAATTATCTTTCAGTAATGTAATGTTACGATACTAACGATTTTGTTTCATAAATGTCCTTATAAAAAAAGTGCGTCTTTTACGGCAAATTGTCCAATATCAGGGCTGGTTTCAAGCTTATTGGACTTTGACAATTATTATGGTACTGCATGGTACATATATACGTACGTATAAGTAAAAGAATCTTCTTAATGTCTTTAATTGCTATACCATTACGTACCAGCATCTCTTGAGTTTAATATCAAGCTAACCTCTTTTTTTTTTTTTTTTTTTTACGAGGACGCTTATAAACGAAGCATACGGATTGCGTTCGTTACCGCGCACGCGTTGCATATGTAAACTGTGTCACTACCAGACCTCATACGTAAACATTGACGTCCTTTTATTTTAACAGTAGACATAAAAGAATCGTCTTAATTTCTATAATTATTCTATACCATAGCGGCTTCTCTGATTAAGCTAAGGCTAACCTCCTCTTTACCAGCAAGCTTAACAAAGATTAAGATTGCGTTCGCTACTGAACGGCACACGTACGTATGTGACAGTGGTTTCACTACCAAATCTCACACGTAAACAATGACATATTTTTACAGTAGACATAAAGAATCTACTTAATTTCTATAATTAATGTATACCGTAGCGGATTCTGAGTTAACCTAAGGCTAACCTCTTCTTTACCGGCACGCTTAAAAAGCTTAGATTGCGTTGCTACAGAACCGAACATGTTACGTATGTAACTGGTTTCACTACCAAATCTTACAGTAAACATTGACGTATTACAGTACGACATAAAAGATTCTTCTTAATTTCTTAATTACTACGCACTTAATATGGCATAGTGGCTTCTCTGATATAAGCTATGACTAACTTCTTCTTTACCGGCAAGCTTCACAAAGCTTAAAGATTGCATTCGCTATCGAACTGCACATGTAACCTACGTACGTAACATTGCCTTCACTCCAAACCTAACACTTAAATAGTATTGCATTTGCTACTGAAACGCGCGCCTCAAGTGTGAGCATGGTTTTAGAATATGTCTACGCTTGAAAAGAAATCAAGCAAAGGTGCTTGATTAAATATTTTTTTCGCTCATCATTTTCATGCAGAGGAGAGGATAGACGAAACTTAAGGTTTATTTTGGAGTTGGAAATGATGGAAACATTTGAAGGACAACGCGAATGCCATGTAAACACTTTTCCATATTTCAGAGATTAACAATAGCAAAAAGGTTTTTAATAGATAGCCAGTAGTAATGTTGGACCCATGATGAACTCAAAAGGTAACTGCGTATAGAGTTGATACCACCGAAAAAGCAAACGAAATGCCCGCAAGGTGTACAAGACACGACACATGTTTGAATGTTTGGTAAACATTAGTTGCGAACTTTAAACAATGCTGAGTGGCGTCACCAGTGTTACCAACCGTTTTGCTAAATTATGCTAGTCGGTCCAAGCAAGAATTTATGCCAAATATGGTGCAATTTTGTGCCAGAATTATGCTATTAATCTATCATTATCTCATTTCTCTAATACATTTGAGCTAAAACAACGATGTAATGGAAATTTAAAACATTTATATATTTGGTGAAATGATACAAAGTGACGAACAGACAATATTATAACTAATAATTTGATGATCTTTACATGTTAGGAAACTCGTAATAAAACACCATTTTTCTTTAAAAGATCACATACGCAATCACTAGTACACTATTTGATATGCAATCACTATTATACTATTTGACAAATGTGTGAAGATCACACATACAAATGTGAAGAAAAACAACGAATTTTACTTATCACTGCATCAATTATCATGCCACTCAGAACCATTTTTCTTCAACAGGTCACATAAACAATTAATAAATACTTGAAAATGTGTGAAAATTACTTCAAATATAACATATTGTTATTTACTGATACTTACTGAAAAATTAAAACTAAAAAAAAGGTAAACAAACAAACCAGTCTCTACTCAAGAAGAAAAACATACGTACTTATTACTTGATCATTATCATGCCACTGAAACACTATTTTTCTTTAACAGATCACATACACAATGAATAAATAACTTGAAAATTGTGTGAAAATCACTTCAGACATAATTATAATTTTGATAACTACTGTAAAACTAAAACTTAAAAAAGGATAAAAAGTAATTCTTTACTCATGAAGAAAAAACATTATTAACACTTTACTGATCGTTTGTCATGCCACTGTGGGTATTTATTTATATTCACAAAATTTAACATTCCTTAGTTGGGTTCAAACTTAGCAATTAACTCATTTGTTAGTGCTGCTTTTGAGGCAATTTCACTTGACGATACATTCACTATAGCTGTGTATGAAATTGAGGAATTTTCTGCATTTTATTTAAAATTTTAGTGAAAATACATTCTAAAATTGTACTAGAACCCTAAGTGTGAAAGAAATTATGCTAAGCTCCAATTCTTGGGTCAAATTATGCTAAAAAACATGAAATTTAATTATGCTACATTTGGTAGCACTGGATGACGCCGCCAACTAGCGGCGGCTGGCGGAAACAGTTTTGTTTACAAACATCATATGGTCGGGGGTCGGAAACTGGTTTTTTGGTTGAAAACGATACAAAGTTTATTGGAAATTTAGTGGCGAAATCCGATTATGTCGAGTTCTAATACGGTCGTGAACCGGGTCTCTACTGTATATATATATATATATATATATATATATATATATATATATATTATATATATATATAATATATATATATATACACACACACATATAAATATATATATATTATATATATAATGTGTGTATATTTATTTTTTACATTTCCCGATTCTGGTACGAATACATAAATAAAAGGAATGCAGGTGACACTTCTTTTTGCATACAATGAAATATCATATTCATGCATAGATACGGAGATATAAAAACTTGAAAAAATAAATAAAAAAATAAATATAAAACAAATGCAGAATACCAGAATACTCACTCGTAATCTTGACTCTTCGTTCTATTCTTGTTTTCTCCCTCCTCCATTGAAGTGTCTTGCATTTTTTTCCTCTCGACATGACGAGGTACAGGTGGAGCAGGGAGACGCGCGCCCTTACGGCCGATGGGGCTAGGGCGCGGTCTCTCAGTGCGCCCCAGAGTCTACGCATGTCCGTCGCTGACTCGCACTCCAATAAAAGACCGCACTGTGGTATTTGCGGTCACACTCCCCGAACCTGCATAGAGCTATTCTACAGGTGCGACAGAAGAACCGGGTGTCTCTCCTGCCTTTCATATGGCACACCCGGCACAGCTTCTGCCTGCGCCTTTCTAGGAGCTCCAGTGTGTGATCCCCTGGCAGCAGCAAACACGCAGGGTCCACTACCCGACGAGAAGGGGTGCAGGCGGGGCCGTCATCAGGGGCGTCGGCAGCAGGAGCAGGGGCAGCGGCAGCAGGGGCGTCGGCAGCAGGATGACCGAAGTTGGCCCTCCTAAGGTCTGCCCTTTCCTCTACGGGCAGATCTACAGCTCGGGGCAGGGGGGCAGACATGGAAGGCCACTCATCGGGATCAAAGTTGATGAGGGCATCCCCGGCTGCCTCGAGGAACTGTAAGTGGGTCATCCTCCGGAGATCGGGACCGTAGTACCCACAGTAGAGTATGTAGACATTTTGGAGGGCCAACTGCAGAATGTATTTGAGGAGCTTCTGGGTCCACCTCCTGGTTCTCCTGGGGAAAGGATGAGTTGACCAAAGAGATCAACTCCTCCCATATGCCTATTGTAGTGCCCAATGACAGTAGGGCGCTGTACACGAAACTGCTCATACACAACTCAGCCCTGTCAACGTGTCTTCTTCCGCTGTACGATCTCCTCTTGGACGGGTTCATGGCTCGTCGTAATCATGGGGACGAGTCGGACACCCTTCCAACAGATGACGAAGACACCTCCCTTCCGCCGCCACTCTGTCTCTCCTCTTGCCAGATGTTGTGGATGGCTAGCGAACCTCTTGAGGACATTCGGGTCCCCACGCACCAACCGAAGGGTACCACTGACGTGAACACCTGCTTCATACAGTTCCTGGGGCAGGATACAGAGTTATAATAATTATCCATAAACAGGTGGTATCCCTGGTTACGGAAACGATCCACAAGCCTGAAAACAGTTTCACGCATCGTGAAGACCCCGGAATACACTAAGAAGTCCACAACGTTTGGCCTCAGTAAAAAAAAAAAAAATCACTCTATATTTCTTCGGCTTCTTGGGGTTATATACTTTAATGCTTAGACATCCTTTGTAAGGCATCATCCCCTCATCCAAAGAAAGGTTCTTTCCACGAATGTAATCCAACACTGGGCGCACTAAAATGAGGTGATCGGAGTTATTCTGGGGTATGGCCCTTCGGTTGAAGGTGTTGAAATACCTGTCCAACACCAGGAAAGTATCACGGGGCATAACGCAGGGCACACTGGAAGTACCTAAGAAAAAATTACGCCTCCAATATTGCCTGACGTCGGCAGCAGGCATCAATCCAAAAAAAATGTGGAGCCCCACAAAATGAGCCATGTCAGTGAGGTTGCAGCCTCGCCAGCAATACGATAATGTCGTGTGCAGTTCATCACGGCAGTACCTGGTGTAGTCCGCCGTCTCTGCTACCAGGTACTCCAGCTATTCCAGAGTAAGGAACAACTGAACGAACCCCAGAGGAGTCAGGGGAACAGGTACGGTGAGCCCAGGATTTGCCGTGAATGGGTGCATGTTAGGTGGTGTGGGATCCTCCGTCCACCCATCGTCGCTCTTGAACGACCAACCTTCACCTTGGCTGGCGTGACTATCCGACCTTCTACATGCCCGTGTGCACGCAAACGCACGATTTCGCACACGACCCCCCCCCCCCCCCACTGGCCCATCTCCCTCACTTAAGCCTTCGCTTTCTGTATCGTCATCCGCGACAAAACTAGACCCCATATCCTCATCCTCCCCCTCCTCAGATTCCCCCTCATACGCACTAAAACCACTAATTCTAGTTCACTTTCGGGCTGCGAGCCTTGAATGGACATTGGGGGCAAATATTCGTCCTCACTATCATCGGGAGTTATGTCCTCATCACTAGATAACCAACCGCCATCAAAATGAGGACTTGCAACATACTCTCGATCGAGCTCCGATAAATATTCCTCTATGTCCCTTGGTTGGAGCCCTCCCAAATTCCTATGAATGCCCCTAAGGACGGCCCGATGCTTCCTAGGGGTTACTAAAGGCACATGAGACACTCTAAAAGCACTTTCATCCACAAGTGGCCGCACAGAATGGCGTTGAGGAGCCAGGTCATGTTGGGTGCTTGGTCCTTCCCCAGCATCCAAGTCCAAAACTCGCCTTACACGATCCCTTCCGACGGGTAAAACGCTCCTTTCGCATTCCATACGACGTTGAGACATCTATATGAACGTTCTGTAGCAACACAAATGTTCAAAGTCTCGCACAAGTTCAGTCAAACACGATTGCGCCAAAAGATTGCTGTCGGATGATGTGTCGCTGATGCTGGCTGAAGCGAGAAGGAAGGATTTCGCGCATGCGCACTTGGGTCACGCTTCTAAACAAAACAAAACAACACCTCAATCCGTGAACTCCCAGCATCCCCTGAGCCGCGTGATTCAAAAGTTTTCGGCTGGTAGGCCTATAAGTATTTTTCTGCGAATTTAAAAAAAAACATTTTTGAGTTGACGTATAATACGTCCAATCGGCATACGGGAGACATTTTCGCTCGACGTTTAATATGTCCAATCAGCATAAGAGGGTTAATTTGGGAGCTAATTATAACTCATTTTGTTCATGAAACTTCAGCTTTTTGTTATAATGAAATTGAGCGTTTTGTTACAAGTTTTAATGCATATTTATCTTTAAAATGTGTATGAAAAATGTCTAACAGGGTATTTATTTTATTTTTGTACATAAATATGATACAGTGGCAGTACGCATGTCCATTTGAAGTCTTTGCAACAGCCCTTCACATGATGAAGAACAATAGGTTGTTCAGTCAGGCCCAAATAATAAAATCTTAATTTATATAATTGAATCACGTTTTTATAACATTATATTTACAATTGGTGCATAAATTAATTTTAAAAGACAAAACAAGCGTATACATACGATTTTGCAACACCGCAATTTGTTTGTTTTCCATGGGATAGAAGTACAAAATATAACTGTGCAACTCGGTCGATTTTTGGCTTTGTTATTCGAGGAAAAAATTGAGGTACGATCGTACGAGCTCGAGATGCCACTGCTAGGTAGATGGCATAGTGACGAAAATTAAGATAAGCACAGAAGAAAAAGTAAATACAGTGGTCCCCCCGTATTCGCGGGGGATGCGTACCAGACCCCCCCGTGAATAGTTAGAATCCGCGAATGTTTGGAACCCCTATGAAAATGCTAAAAACAGCCTATTTTGTTAGTTAAAAGTCAAGAAAAACCCACTAAAAATTTTCATACTTGGTTTTTTTAATAGTTTTATCACAAAAAGTGCATTTTATGATGAAATTCATAAAAAAAAAAAACCGGGAATTTGTGGATATTTATCATAGAAAAATACCGCGAATGCGCGAATTTTCCGCGAATAATGCAGGGAAACGTTCCCCAGAGAAATCCGCGAATGTGTGAGTCCGCGAATCTGGAGAACGCGAATACGGGGGTCCACTGTATGCAACTTTTCCATAAATCTTTTAAAAAGTTCTACATTACTTCACTGTATCCAATAATATTGTATGTATTCTCATATTATTGTAGGCAGTCCCCGGGTTACGATGGGTTCGGCTTGCGACGTTCCGAGGTTAAGGCGCTTTTCAATTATATTCATCAGAAATTATTTCCAGGGTTACGACACATGTTCCAGGGTTACGATGCCTACAATGCTGATCTCGCAGAGGAAATATGACACCAAAAATGCAAAATAATCAATATTTGATTTTTTTATGAAAAATGCAATAAGAATGCAGTTTACATAGTTTGCAATGCACCCAAGGCATTAAAGTAAGGTTTTCTTAGGATTTTTGATGATGTTCCGGCTTACAACGATTTTTGGGTTACAACGTGTCTCAAGAACGGTACCTCCGTTGTAACCCGGGGACTGACGACAGTGTCGGCTTACGACACTTGTCAATAGACGTAATTTCCAGGGTTACGACGCCTACAACACTCATCTGGAAGATGAAATATGACACCAAAAATGCAAAATAATCAATAATTGAAGATTTTTTTGATGAAAAATGCCATAAGAATGCAGTTTACAGTGTTCCCCCGTATTCGCGGACTCACACATTCGCGGGTTTTTCTTTGGAACCTATCTAGAAATTATTCGCGGACGGACTCGCCCATTCGCGGAATATTCCGACGAAAATAATCACTAATTAGTGTATTTTGATGTTTATTTTCATGACTAAATACATTTTTATGATACAAAAATGATTTACTAATTTTCAAATATTAATTTTGATTAATACTGTATTAGTAAGTTTAATAAGTTTAAATATCACATAATAAAAATAATAATTCTCTCTCTTTCTCTCTACTACAAAGATGTATGTTTTTTTGTAGGATAAATAAATGATATACTATTTTCAAATATTAATATTAATTTAAACAACAATAATATCAATTCATTAAAGAAAATACCATAGTGAATTAGTAAGATTTTTGCTTATAAATTTTAAAAATTATGGAAGAATGAAGGAAATCCCAGTCAGATTCTTTCTAAAAAAACTCAGATATACGTATCAAGTTAAGTGACCGGAGGGGGAAGGAGCTGATTTGTTGTTGCCATCAACTGCTCATGAGATTTCCACCCCCCCTCTCTCTCTCTCTCTATCCTCCTCTCTCTCTCTCTATTCAATCTCTCTCTCGTCTCTCTCTCTCTCCTCTCTCTTTTACTGAGAATGAGAGATTTTTATGGTACATATATGCGTAATATGTTTATTAATATTTTCAAATAATAATAATAATAATAATAACTGTAATTACAAAAATCATATGTGAAAGTATTTTACAAATACTACGATAATCTCTCTCTCTCTCTCTCTCTCTCTCTCTCTCTCTCTCTCTCTCTTAAAGCGATGTATTTTTTTTGGATGATGATTTACTAATTTTCAAATATCAATATTAATGTAAACAGCAATAATATAAATTCATTAAAGAAAATACTAAAGTGAATTAGCAAGATTTTAGTTTATAAATAAAAAGAATTATGTAACCCCGTGTCTTGTTGCGTAGCCAGCTTGTTGGCTGGGTTCCAACTGTCAAATCCAGTGTTGCCATCTCTTTCTCTTTTGCTGATATATATGAGATAATTTCTATGGTACATGTGTATGTTTATTAATATTTTCGCATAATAATAATAATAATATAACTAATCTCAAAATTCACATGTGATAGTATTTTAAAGAAGTACAATAATCTATCCATTTCACTCTTTTAAATAAGGACAACCCTCTCTCTCTCTCTCTCTCTCTCTCTCTCTCTCTCTCTCTCGTCTCTATCTCTGCTATTGTTTATATATTTCTAATGGTAAAATGTTTAAGATTACTTTAAAATGATATTAATAATACCAATTCAATGGTATATTTGATGTAGGATAATACTTTAAGTAGACATTTGGTATTTGTGATTTCACATTCCATTGTAAAAAGAAAATGGATGTCTCAAATAGTAACAGTATAAAAGAAAACGTGCATGACCGAATACTTATGGGGGGACTGAATTATTTTCACATACGTAACTAAGTCATTCAGTACGTACATAGTATGTATTTATGTATAAACATAAAATGTAAGATTTACTTTAAAATAGTATTAATAATATTTCAAAGATTAATATGAACCATAATAGGATATTTTATGTATATTTGATGAAGGATGGTCTTTAAGGGATACTTTGGTGTTTGCATGTCCAGGACAGTTTATGAGCATTTTTAGAGGGGGGTTCCAAACATTCGCGGATTCTAACTATTCGCGGGGGGGTCTGGTACGCATCCCCCGCGAATACGGGGGGACCACTGTACATAGTTTTCAATGCACCCAAAGCATTAAAAGTAAGGTATTTCCCAATTGATCTTTGATCTATATTGATCTTTGATCTATAGCGAATAAAGCTATTACATTAAGATATCTCAGTTCTATTCTACATAATGTCATCTCTAACAACTACAGTAATAGTGTACTATAGTGCGATGATTGAAATACAAGCCAAACGGATGTTATCCAATTTGGTTGTACTTAGAAAAAAAAAAGTTGTTTCTTGTTCGGTTGCTCACGGCTCTACACGTTTACACAAGAATTATAACATTAAAACCATACTTTCATCATTCTCTGTTGCTGTTTTTTAACTTATGTAACTAGAAGATGGGATAAAGTTAGGCTATTGTAATTTGGTCTCTCATAAAATCGGATTATCGTAAGACGAATTGTCGTAACTTGAACACTACAGCTATCTGTACACTGTATAAAACCTAATTATATCTTTACATACTCTAGACACCCAAAGGATTAAACCTAGGCTTTTTTCACTTTACTGTATTTATAATAGTATAATGTACTGTACAGTACTACTGTACAGTAAATTTTATAGTACTATACTGCATAAATATAATTTTACTTATTGCGCCATTGCAGGATTACGGCGCCGTTTGACTGGTCTAGGGCGCTGTTAACTGGTCTATAATTTTGAAAGGTGTGCAGCGGCTGTAGGCTTTAAAATCGCTTAGCGTCAAAAAATCACTTAGCGTCAAAAAATCACTTAGCGTCAGCGGCCAGGAATGGAACCCCTGCTGCTAACTGAGGGCCATTTGTACTGCTTATTGAATGACTAAGGTGAATATGGACCTAAGTCATCACAGTTGAATCTGAGAAGTGAACTCTCCGGATTCTGATCATAAAAAAAGTTCCGTTGATGACACTAACCAATGAGGACAGTTATTCAGCTATTTCATTGTTGCTTGCAAGAAAGTCAGTACCTTCAATGAAGGCAGAGAGTCTTTTAGTAATGAAAACACAAGGATTGTGTTGCCTGAAGAACTGCTTCTTGTAGGTTGGACCAGGGATGAACTTTTCTATCTACCCTGGAAGTAGAGCTAGTCCGGCAGGGAACAGGCAAAGTCTTCAGTTATTCATTTTCAATTCGGGATGAACAAGGAATGATTGAACTAACATCTTACGAATAAGAAAATGTATATTAGAAGACAAAGCTCAAATTGTCTGAAGACAATCATTCTGCGTCATCGCAGCGGCCGATGGGGAAGGTGCGATGGAACAGAAGGCTAGAGACTTCTGTTATACCATGGGGTAAACAGAGATGATAATGAGTCTAATGAGATATATCTCTGTCTGAAAATTCTCGCAATGGCAAATGTGGAGCACAAAACATGAGCCTTACGCAAGAATTTCGAGCCAACCGAAGACCTAAGTCTGTGGTGGCCAGGCAGAGAGAAAAAATACTAAGACGAACAGAATCTCAAGAGAGAATACAGTACTCTGTCCCTTGCTTGATTCCTTATACTGAGTTGCCTAGTAGTGCATTCCATGTTAGAATGCATTCAGCTTAAAACCATCAAGTACAAAAAAAAGATGCACTCGAGCATCTGGACTTTTAACAGACCCCCTTGTTCAGTGATAATATAAATGTCGTGTTGTTGGCAAACAATACCAATAGTCATCTCAAAATCAAAACTTAAAACTCTTAAGAGGCCCGAAAGGCTGTCCTGAGTTTCAGGTTAATTAACCCTTAAACGCCGAAGGGGTATAATAAAAATCGCCTCCCGTATGCCGAGGGGGTCTCGGAGTGAGCGGAAAAAATATATTTTCAAAAAATCACAGCATGCTTAGTTTTCAAGATTAAGACTTCATTTTTGGCTCCTTTTTTTGTCATTGCCTGAAGTTTAGTATGCAAAAATTCACCATAAATCAAAATACAGTGGTCCCCCCGTATTTGCGGGGGATGCGTACCAGACCCCCCCCGCGAATAGTTAGAATCCGCGAATGTTTGGAACCCCCTCCAAAAATATTCATAAAACTTAGCTATCCTTAACATGCAAACACCAAAGTAGCTAAAAGGACCATCCTTCATCAAATATACATAAAACATCCTATTATGGTTCATATTAATCTTTGAAATATTAATACTGTTTTAAAGTAAATCTTACATTTTATGGTTATACATAAATACGTACATACGTATTATGTATGTACTGCATGACTTAGTTACGTATGTGAAAATAATTCAGTCCCCCCATAAGTATTCAGTCATGCACGTTTTCTTTTATACTGTTACTATTTGAGACATCCATTTTCTTTTTACAAGGGAAACAAATGTATGTGAAATCAGAAGCGATAGAGAGAAAGAACAAAATTTGTATGAACATTAAACAATTGTTTTACGCTAGTACAACATATGTAAACCGGGTACTCACCAGTGATGAATGTTGATTAAAGATGATGATGATGAATTAGCCGTGCAGTCCGATGAATGACGATGAAGATATGACTGCACAGCTAAGCAGAGGAGTTACATATCCTCTGAGGGCGCCTCTTCACCTTCAGGAGGCGCTTCGGGAGGCGGTGACTCAGGCGATTTGGGAGGCACTTCTTCAGGCGATTAAAGAGGCACTACTTCAGGCGATTTGGGAGGCTTTGGAGGGTCTTTCTTCGTTCGTGTGATGAACATTATGATTGGCAACTGCTGCCGTTGCTTCTTCATGGTGGTGAGAGCTTGATTATAGGGCTCCAGTGCTGTGTCTAGAATATTAGAAAACTTCAAGGAGCGCTCCATGTAAGGATCCCATGTTGCGACAAACTCCTGGAGGTCGTTTACCATTTTTTTAACTTGGGACAGGCGTTCCAAAGTCAGGCCCTCCTCCTCCTCCTCCTGATCCTCTCCTGAACCTGGAGTGTCTTCTTCCTCGCTGGCGGACTTCGTCAGCTCTTCCAAGTCCTGGTGGTAAGGGGGTCACAGTGGGCATCAATGACGGTGCCGACTTCTTCCTCGGTGATATCGTCAAAGCCCTCACCACCAAGAATTTTTGCCAACTGGACTGCCTTATTAATGGCTGAATGCTGGATTTCCTGGGGAGAAAAGCCTGTATAATTATGGACACAGTCTGGCCACAACTTACTCCAGCAGGCATTCAGTGTCTCCTTCTTCATGTCCTTCAACGACCGGTCAATGACAGACAGACACGTGGCAATCGTGAATTTACGCCAATAATCTTTCAGCGTAAATTCACTGTCACGGTCCATTGCATCAACAAGGTGCTGGAGGGTGTTCCCGGTGTAGAGTGCCTTGAAGGCACGGATGACGCCCTGATCCATAGGCTGGAGGAGAGAGGTGGTGTTGGGAGGAAGGAACTCAAGCTGGACTCCTTTGGATTAAAGATCGAGAGGGTGGCCACCAGCGTTGTCCATTATCAGCAAGACCTTGAAGTTGATGTCCAAATCGGCCAGGTATTGCCTAACTTGAGGAATGAAACTCTGGTGAAACCAGTACTCCGTCAGGACTTTGGTGATCCAGGCCTTGGGATTATGCATCCAGAAGACGGGCAGTAACGCCTTGTTCTTGTTCTTGAGTGCCCTGGGATTTGCAGCCTTGTAAATGAGGCCTGGTTTCAGCATGAAACCAGCCGCATTCCCGCACATCAGGAGGGTCACCCTGTCCTTTTGTGCCTTGAATCCAGAGGCTTTAGCTTCATCCTTCATAAGGTACGTCCGGGAGGAGAGAGGTGGTGTTGGGAGGAAGGAACTCAAGCTGGACTCCTTTGGATTAAAGATCGAGAGGGTGGCCACCAGCGTTGTCCATTATCAGCAAGACCTTGAAGTTGATGTCCAAATCGGCCAGGTATTGCCTAACTTGAGGAATGAAACTCTGGTGAAACCAGTACTCCGTCAGGACTTTGGTGATCCAGGCCTTGGGATTATGCATCCAGAAGACGGGCAGTAACGCCTTGTTCTTGTTCTTGAGTGCCCTGGGATTTGCAGCCTTGTAAATGAGGCCTGGTTTCAGCATGAAACCAGCCGCATTCCCGCATATCAGGAGGGTCACTCTGTCCTTTTGTGCCTTGAATCCAGAGGCTTTAGCTTCATCCTTCATAAGGTACGTCCGGGACGGCATTTTCTTCCAGAACAGGCCAGTTTCGTTCATATTGAACACCTGTTCTGGGCGATATCCTTTCTCCTGGATTATTTTCATGAAGGCCTGCGGATATTTTGCGGCTGCCTCTTTGTCTGCAGATGCAGCTTCCCCATGTAGGGAAACAGACTTTAGATGGAACCTTTTCTGGAACCGGTGGAACCATCCTTTGCTAGCCTGAAATCCTTGGGGAGCTGAGGACGGTCCCGGTTGTGGTTCTTCTTCTTCGTCTTCCTCTTCAGGAGCTGGTTCTCCAAAGCCCAAGAATTCCAACGTCCCTTCTTCATCGCCTTCCAGTGCCTCCACATCTTCGGCTTCGGCTTCCTCTTCCTCACCACCTTGTGAAGCAGTAGGAGTTGATAGCTGCTGGTAGATCTGTCGTGCTTTTTGGCGTATGATGTTAGAGTCAAGGGGCACGTTCTTCCTGCAGTCCGCGAGTGCAGATTCCATTTTCACAATGGTTTTGTCTCTCACTGTGGACACAGCCTTTGCGGTGCCATAGAATGTCATACTAACACTTTTTCTTATTTCATTTTCTTTTTTCTTTATATATCTAACTGTGCTCTCATTCACTGAAATGGCGGCCGACTGCAGCGTAACTTTTTCCCTCCTTCAACATATCGAGAAGATTCACCTTCTCGTCAAGCTTCATTACGGTCTTCTTTCTTTTAACTTCTTGGCCAGAAGCCTTAGAAGGAGCAGGGCGCTTTTTAGGGGCCATTTTTGGTACGATGCACACAGATATTTGCTGATACGCACAAGAGCTTTGCTTTAACGTTCACGTATACCCGTAAGTTTCTGCGCAGTGAGGCTGCTGGGTACTAGATGCGTGATACCCACAATTCCATCTCCGCGAAATGGGGCCAGGGTTCAACCAATCAACACCAAGTGTACAACCAATGAGCGACAAGGAAAATGAATGCTGCTCCTGGATTGGCTGCTGTGCAGACAACAGCCAATAGCGTTTTAAATATCATTTCGTTTGGGTACTGCTCTAAGAAGGCGTCACGGCATCATAAGATTTGTTTATCTGCGGAAAGTTGGCTTGGGTAGAGCATCTTTTAAGAAAACCCGACTTTGTTACCGACATTTTGCTGTGTTTACATGAAAGTATTACAGAACTGTAATATTTGAAAATTAATAAAGCTTTTTTCATCAAAAAAATTTATTTTGTCACGAAAATATACTCATTATGTACGTATGAAAAATACACGTACATGTACGTACTGCGTGCCGCAGACAGAAAAATACGTACCCTGCTACAAATATGTATATAATCATTGTCTTACGTACTTTAGATATGGTCTGCATACTTTTATCATCATCCTAAAACAATTTATGTACGTACGTACATACATATCATAATTAGAAATCATCTTAAAAAATTTCATAAAATGTACTGCCTGCACAATGCGTACCCAATTGACCCAATACGTATTTATGTAAGTTCAATGGCAGTGTTGCTAAACTACAGCATTTCACGCTAGATCTGGAGTTTTCAGATTTAATCTAGCACCATTGTTTTCCAATTTGCGCGGTCGCGCAATCCTAGAGATTTTTATGATTATCTAACGTGAAATTTGGCGTGTTATCGAAGGTAATGAAAAAATTATTAATAATATATTTAACACAGTGGTGCTTAAAAATCTGCCCTGACGCCAATTTTACAAAAACAACTGTCACGTGTGTGACACACCTTTGAATGTCTTTGAGACAAACCCTAAGGCTATAATTATAAGATTAGTATAGGGGGTTGTTTTTCATTTCCAGGTACTGCTTAAATCTCCCTTCCTACATCCGCCCTGCCTTGATCTCTCTCGTCTTTTCTACATCTTACAGTTATCCAAGCGAGAGTTTTTTTTTATGGGATAACATTGCCCTCCAATTGCTTTTTCATCTGGAAAATATTTATTTTGTATACAACTGCCTTTCTCGGCTGTGAAGTTGATGTCTATCCGTGGCTGTGAGATGACCAGGAATGACATGTAAGTCAGTGTCAAAGTAACTCTACACTTCAGTCAGACCAAAACTTTGTTGCCATATCGTATTCAAGCAATACATATTCTGTTATTGTTTCCTATCTATCATTTTGTGAGAGAGAGAGAGAGGAGAGAGAGAGAGAGAGAGAGAGAGAGAGAGAGAGAGAGAGAGAGAGAGAGAGAGATGGCTGTACATATACGATTGTTTATTTTCTCAGTTGCCAAACTCACTCTGTTAAGCTTTATTTCATATTATGTTGCTCACCAATTTATACCTATGATATTTTTATTCAATTCATTACATCAAGATTTATAAGGAATGTCTAATAAACAGAATAACCATTTCATTATGAGATGTCCTTGAACAAATAGTAAACACATAAAAATTCGCATCCGCGAATAGCCGGGGATGACCGCGAATAATTATGTATATGTTCCACAGAGAAACCCGCGAATGGGCGAGTCCTTCCGCGAATAATTTCTAGATAGGTTCCAAAGAAAAATCCGCGAATCAGTGAGTCCGCGAATCCGGAGAACGCGAATACGGGGGGTCCACTGTACTGTGCTAGAGACTTCCAATTTGTTTCAAAATGAATATAAATGATTGAATATTACTAGACTGTAAGAGTTTTAGCTTACAATTGCGTTTTTAGACCATTTTGGTCGAGTCAAATTTGACCAAACGTCGAATTTTTCTATATATCGTGATTTATATGCAAATATTTCAAAAATGATAAAAGCTACGACCATGAATTATTTTTTGTTGTATTCTACATGCAATTGTGCACATTTTCATATATACAATCCTATATAACGGCTAATATGAAATGGGGCAAATATTACGACAATGTGACGTAAGCATTTCGGAGATTTGCGGTGGAGAATCCACGCGCGGAGGGAAGGAAAAAGGTTTTTTTTCAAAAATTCACCATAAATCAAAATACTGTGCTAGAGACTTCCAATTTGTTTCAAAATGAAGATAAATGATTGAATATTATTAGACTGTAAGAGTTTTAGCATACAATTGCATTTTTCGACCATTTTGGTGGAGTCAAAGTTGACCGAACGTCAAATTTTTTCTATTTATCGTGATTTATATGCAAATATTTTGAAAATGTTAAAAGCTACGACCATGAATTATTTTTTGTTGTATTCTACATGCAATTGCACACATTTTCATATATACAACTCTATATAACGACTAATATGAAATGGGGCAAATATTACGCCAAAGTGACGTAAGCATTTCGGAGATTTGCGATGGAGAATCCACGCACGGAGGGAAGGAAAAAGTTTTTTTCAAAAATTCACCATAAATCAAAATACAGTAGTACCTCGAGATACAAAAGGCTCAACTTACAAAAAATCCAAGTTACGAAAGCCAATACGAAAAATTTTACTGCTCTACATACGAAAAGTTGTCAAGATACAAAAGGCTGTTGCTATAAAGTCCCGAGATTCGCCCGGACCACCGAGAACAATTTTAAAACTCCTGCGCCGCCAACTGAGTAAAATCGCCACCATCCTCCTGCTCTCCCATTGGTTCCTGATGCTAGTCACCCCATAAGGTCCTGCTCTCCTATTGGTCAGCATCTACCCCTTGTGCTTTAAGTATTCTATTGGTAAAAGGTTGCTGTAAATTGAAAAACTTAGTATTCATGCAATACATTTAATAAAAAAGAACATTAGATAAAGATAGAATAAAGAATAGAAATGAATGGTTATTATACTGTTTGGTAGTTTCAGTAGTTGAAGAGAGAGAATGAAAATTTATGGCTTGCTGTGTAAAAGTGATTGCTTGGCGATCGTTCGATACTCGTAAGTGCTGGATGTAAACAGACGTTTGGAAGCTTTTTTTTGTTTGTTTATTATAGTTAATGGTTACTTAATAATTATTTGAAATGAGTACATGCAATACATTTAATAAAAAAAAATGTGAATTAGATAGCATAAAATATAAAATAAATCAGACAGCCAACAAATACGCATTTTCTAGAATTCTTCTTCTGTTTTATTATTATGTTACGCATACGTATTACGTATGTTTCATTATAGCTGTCAGTAACTCGGTATCTCCGTTAGGTAAAGATAGAATAAAGAATAGAAATGAATGGTTATTATACTGTTTGGTGGTTTCATTAGTTGAAGAGAGATACTAATGACAATTTATGGCTTTCTGTGTGCTAGGAAAAATGATTGCTTGGCGCTCGTTCGATACTCGTAAGACGGGTAAGAGCTGAGAATGTAAACAATCGATTGGAAGGTTTGTTTTTTGTTTGTTTGTGTATTATAGTTAATGATTAATTAATAATTATTTGAAATGAGTACATACTGATTATTTATACATTTTATTGGCATATTCTAAGCTTTTAGCTCTTAGGTTTAGATGTCAGAATCATAGACTAGGCTACAGTAGCAACCGCTAACATAGGCTAGGCTTATTGCTAAGGGACATATGCTAAAGTCCTAATATATGCAGTAAAAATGGGGTTGAACATTATATGCAGTTGAATATTACTCAAGTATGTACAGTATTTTGCCTTTATGTAGTCGTATTTCTTCCGTCGTAACCCTAGAACATGTGTTTTAGGCCTGGAAATATAATTTACTGGGGTGTTTTTGGAGGGCTTGGAACGGATTAGCCATTTTACATGTAAAATGTGTTCCAAGATACGAAAAACTCTTGATACGAAGGCTGACTCAGAACGGATTAATTTCGTATCTCGAGGTACCACTGTACTGTGCTAAAGACTTCCAATTTATTTCAAAATGAAGTTAAATGATTGAATATTACTAGACTGTAAGAGTTTTAGCTTACAATTGCGTTTTTAGACCATTTCGGTCGAGTCAAAGTTGACCAAACGTCAAATTTTTTCTATTTATTGTGATTTATATGCAAATATTTCAAAAATGATAAAAGCTACGACCTTGAATTATTTTTTGTTGTATTCTACATGCAATTGTGCACATTTTCATATATACAACTCTATATAACGGCTAATATGAAATGGTGCAAATATATATAATATATTATTACATATAGTATATATATATATAATATTATATAATATATATCTATATATATTAATGGTATGTGGTGTGTGTGTATATAATATATATATATATATATATATTATATATATATATATATTATAAGATATTAATAGTCTCGTATATATTTTATAATATATCTATACAATATATAGATATAAATAGATATTAATATATGTGTGTCTGTATATATATAATATATATAGATATATAATATATGTATATATTAAAATATATGTTATATATTAAATATATGTTAATATCTATAGAGTTAGAGAGATTATCTCAGATATTACTGTATATTAATGTATAATATAGATATATTATAGATTTTTTTTTATTTTATTATATGTTTCTAATCATTTCTTCGATCTTTTTTATTTGTTTTATATAATATAATAGATAATGTATATATATATGTATATGTTATAATATATGTATAGATATTATATATATATAATAATTTTATATTATATATTACAAAATTATAGAAAATATATCAATATGATATATCTATATATATGTATATAAATATATATCTAATATTATAGATATATTATATATATATATATATAATTATATTAATTATATAGATATAATATATATATATAATATATTATTAATATAGATATATATATAGTATAATATGTATATATATTATTCTAGTGCTATATATAATATATATATAATATATAATAGATTATTATATATAATATAATTATTATATCATAGATAAATATATAGATATATATAGAATCTAAATATTATATATCATATATTATATTATATATATATAATATAGATATATATACCTTCTATTATATTTATTAAATATAAATATAATTGAATATATATAATATAATTGATATAATATATATGAATAGATAGATAATATATAGCTAAGTTATATATAATAGTTATATTAGAAATATCATGTATGATATAATAATAAATTATATATATATTAATATAATATATATAATAAAAGATATTATATTATTATATATATAGGATATATTAACATATATATAGAACTTTATATAACTATATAATATTAATTATATAATATAATAATTATATATATCTCATATTATATATCTAGATATATATATATAATTATAATAATTATATTTTATAGTATAATAATATATATATAATATGGATATCATAATATTATATATATTATTATAAATATTATAATATATATATATAATATAAATATTAGATATATATAAATAATATATATATATTAATATATATTATAATAATATTAAGTTATATATATTATATAGTATATATATTAGTATATTATTAGAATTTATATATAATATAATTATTATATATCATATATAATATTATAAAATAGTAATAATATAATTATATAATATATAAATTAATATATATATATATATTTATTATATATAGTATTTATATATATATTTATATTAAATATATATATATAGATATAATTAACAATATATATAATAATATAAATAAGATATTAAATATTAATTTATGATAATATATATATATACTATATATAATATAAATAGTATATATATATATATATATATATATATATATCTTATATATATATATATAGTATATATAATATATATATATAGATATAAGATATATATATATATATATATAATATATATATATATATATATATATATCTTAATATATATATATAGATATATAATATATATAATATATATATATCCTATATATATATATATCTATATATATTAAAATTTTTTTTATTGTGGTACGAATACATAACTAAAAGGAATGCAGGTGAAACTTTTTTTGCATAAAATGAAATAACATAAAATACATCAATAAATACAGATATATAAAAATTGTAATAAATATAAAACTAAATATAAAATCAATGCAGAATACTCACTCATAATCCTGACTCTTCGTTCTGTTCTTGTTGCCTCCCTCCTCCAATGAAGAGTCTTGCATTTTTTCCTCTCGACATGACAAGGTACAGGTGGAGGAGGGAGACGCACGCCCTTACTGCTGATGGGCCGCCGCCCTTCGGTGGCCCTCTGCTGCCCCTAGGGTAGGAGCACTCCAATATACGACCGCAGTATGGTACTTGCGGTCACACTCCCCAAACCTGCAAAGAGCTATATTGCAGGTGTGACAGAAGAACCGGGTGTCTCTCCTTCTCCCATTCATATGGCACACCCGGCACTGTTTCTGCCTGCGTCCTTGTAGGAGCTCCAGTGTGTGATCCCCTGGCTGCAGCCGACACACAGGGTCCCCTATCCGACGAGAAGTCGTAATCTGAGCGGGGGCAGGATCATCAAGGGCGGCGGCAGCAGGAGCGGCAGGAGCAGGACGACAGAAGGTGGCCCTCCTAACATCTGCCCTTTCCTCTAGATGCAGATCTGCAGCTTGGGGCAGGGGGCAGTGATGGAAGGCCACTCATCAGGATTAAAGTAGATGAGGGCACTCCCGGCTACCTTGAGAAACTGAATGTGGCACAACCTTCGGAGGTCTGGATTATAGTGCCCACAGTAGAGGATGTAGGTATTCTGGAGGGCCAAGTGAAGAATGTATTTGAGGAGCTTGTGTGTCCACCTCCTGGTTCTCATGGCGAAGGAATAATACTGGATGAGTTGATCAAAGATATTAACTCCTCCCATGTGCCTATTGTAGTGCCCAATGACAGTAGGCCGCTCGACACAAAACTCCTCATACATAACTCGGCCCTGCCGCGTGTCTTCTTCCGCTGGACGATCTCTTCTTGGACGGGTTCATGACTCATCGTTATCATGGGGACAAGTCGGACGCCCTTCCAACAGATGACAAACACAGCTCCCTTTCCACCGCCACTCTGTCTCTCCTCTTGCCAGAAGTTGCGGATGGCTAGCGAACCTCTCGAGGACATTCGGGGCCCCACGCATCAACCGAAGGCTACCACTGATGTGCACACCTGCTTCATATAGTTCCTGGGCCAGGGATACCGAGTTACAATAATTATCCATAAACAGGTGGTATCCCTGGTTACGGAAACGTTCCACAAGACTGAACACAGTGTCACGCAGCGTGGAGAAGACCAAGGAATACACAGAGAAGTCCATGACGTATCCAGTGTTGGACTCCGTAATACAAAACAATTTCACACCATATTTCTTCGGCTTCTTGGGGTTGTACACTTTTATATTCAGATGTCCTTTGTAAGGCATCATCCCCTCATCCAAAGAAAGGTTCTTGCCAGGGACCACGAGAAATTGGCACCGTTCACGAATGTACTCCAACACTGGGCGGACTAAAGATGAGGCGATCGGGGTTATTCCGGAGCATGGCCCTTCAGTTGAAGGCGTTGAAATACCTGTCCAACGCCAGGAAACTATCATGGGGCATAACGCCAGGCACATTGGGCGTACTTAAAAAAAATTCCGTCTCCAATATTGCCTGACGTCGTCAGCAGGCATCATTCCAAAAAAAAACTGGCGCCTCAAAAAATGCACCATGTCGGTGAGGTTGCAGCCCTGCCAGCGATACGACAATGTCGTCCGTAGTTCGTCACAGCAGTACTGAGCGTAGTCCGCCATCTCTGCTACCAGGTATTCCAGCAATTCCCGTTTAAGGAACAGCTGAATGAACCCCAGAGCAGTGAGAGGAAGAGGTACGGTGAGCCCAGGTACTGCCGTGAATGGGTGCATGTTAGGTGGGGTGGGGTCCTCTGACCACCCCTCGTCGTTCTCGGACGACTGGCTTTCACCTTGGCTGGCGCGACACTCCGACCTTCTACATGCCCGTGTGCGTGCTCGGGCAGGGTTTCGCACACGTCATTGGCGACAAAACTAGACGACAACTCCTCCTCCTCAGATTCCCCCTCATAAGAACTAAAACCACTAAATTTGAGCTCACTTTCGGCATGTGACCCTCGTACTGACATTGGGGCAAGTATTCATCATCACTAACATCGGGAGTGGTGTCCTCATCACTAGATGACCAACCGCCATCAAGTGGGGACTTGCGACATGCTGCTGATCAAGCTCTAACAAGTAGCCGTCTATGTCCTTTGGTTCGAGGCTTCCCAAATGCCTATGAATGCCCCTCAGGACACCCTGATGCTTCCTAGGGGTTATAAAAGGCACATGAGACACACGTTGTGGTCCTTGAACTCTTTCGTCCACACGAGGCCGCACGGAACGGTGTTGAGGAGCGAGGTCATCTTGGGTGCTTGGTCCCACGCCAGCATCCAAGTCCAAAATACGTCTCACACGATCCCTCCCGATAGGTAAAACGCGCTTTTCGCGCTCCATTAGACGTTAAGACATCTCTACGTACGTCTTGTACCACCACAAATACTCAAACTCTCCCAAAAATTCGGCAAAACACGATTGCGGCAAAAGATCGCTCTCGGACGACGCGTCGCTGATGCTGGCTGGCGCGAGAAGGCATTTCGCGCATGCGCACCTGAGTCACGCTCATAAACAAAACTACAGCTTGATCCCAGCATCCCCCAAGGCGCGATTCAAAAGTTTTCGCCTAGTAGGCCTACAACTATTTTTTCCGCAAATTTAAAAAAAAACTTTTTTTGTCGACGTACCATACGTAGGTTCGGCACCCGACAGACAATTTTCGTTGACGTTTAATACGTCCAATTGGCGTTAAAGGGTTAAGTGCTCGGTGAGACCTGAGAATTTTATCTAATGATTATCGGGGAGAGGTCCCTCCTTGACTCCTGTAGAAATTGAGGAGGAAAGGCGTAAAAACCAGTCCTATATATGAACATTCAAGACAGGAATGCAAGTACAATTCACCAGAATACAGTGGGGCCTCGCTTAGTCGCGGATCAGGAATCACGGATTCAGTTAATCACGGGTTTTTCCTCGGACCACTTCTCAATCTATATCACTGGTATGAATCGCAGCATCGAGGGCTTGTCCGTTGTAGGCTAAGCCTCGTCAGGTTCCGATAACCAGCAAATGCATGAACAGATTCACATTATGATATTAACTGACAATAAAGGTAATAAAACTATTCTCACCTTATATATTATTGGCATATCTTCATAATATTGTAGCCTATTCATGGAATAATTCCACATCATTGACATCAACTTGTAGTTGAACGGCCAGCAGAAATGTAAACATTGAGTTATACTTAACAGCACCTTTGCCATTCTTAACCTTTTAGAAATGTTAATAGTAGTAGTGTAATTACAGTAGTAATAAAATTTAGGAAAACATTACTTTTCAATTCGAACTTCATTATTGTTTTGGTATAACGTAATCAACTTCTCTGAACACTGCAGTCATACAAACGATAATTCTCATAGATTATCGTATTATTGTTTGCGATCGGCGATGAAGCGTAAATGTAATAAAACCATTTTTACCTTATATATTATTGTCATATATTCATAATAAAACGCATATCTTATATATTATTGGCATATCTTCATAATAAAAAGCCTCTTCAAGGAATAATTCCTTGGGGAATGCATTTTTCAAAAGACAAAAATACACTTTACATGTTTACAGCATGCAATGATTACTTTATTTTGATGTGATTACATTAATTTTACAGTATGGTACTCTAAGCAGTACAGTAACTATTTTTTTATCATAAATGTATATTCATTCACGAAAAAAATACGTATGACAACCGTGACGTCACCAAACCTAGTCTCGTTGGTACATAATATTTTTACACAATGTGAGTGGATACACCGTTCTACAAACTACCGATCTATTTTTACGTAAGTATCCTCTAAATTCTGTCATAAATCACTTTACTTACTTTTTTTGTGGAGCCCAAATACTACGTATATGCCCAGGAAATTAACGAAATCTCTAATTTTATCATAGAGCAAGAATCACTAATTACTGTGTTTTCTTCTTCTTTTCAAGACTAAATGCATTTTTAGGATACACTCATTTACAAATTTTCAAATACTATGAATGTAAAGAGCAAAATGTCTCTCTCTCTCTCTCTCTCTCTCTCTCTCTCTCTCTCTCTCTCTCTCTCTCTCTCTCATCACTTACAGAAAAAACTATATTACTGATCTATTATTCTGTGATTTACGAAATTGCTTCAATACAACTTTTATAGTTGACTCAATGATTTTCACATTATAACAGTATACAAAAGAATATCTTATCACTATCCATGTTTCATTTCTTATCACCATAAAAATATTTAAAATACAAATTTCATTGTGTTATTCTCCAGCTAAGCTAGTAACAGTATTCCCGTCCCAAGCTGCTCTCTCAAGCTATTCAACAGTTACTCTCATCCCAAGCTGCTCTCTCTCTCTCTCTCTCTCTCTCTCTCTCTCTCTCTCTCTCTCTCTCTCTCTCTCTCAATGAAATATGAATTACTGTATCATAATATCATAAACTATTATGTACAAAGTTAAAAATAATAATAATTCCATTAATAAATTAGTTTCTTTTAGCAACTAAATTGTTTTCCAAAATAATTCTTTCGGTAATAAACGTGCATCAGCTGATTCTAAACGTAAACAAAAGACAAAAATATATTTTTATTGCTGTATTTTGCTGTTTATACATTAATATTATAGTTGGGTGCTGTAATCATTACAGTAAATCATGTTTTTTTTTTATCATAAATATGTTCATTCACGAAATAGATATACTATGTACTTTTAGTTTGGTGCAGCAGCCAAATCATGAAAATAGAAAGGAATTGTTAGGTAATTATACTTTTGTTTGCTGATCCGATGAAGGGGAAATTGAAGATAGGAAAGAATAACTTTGAAACTGTCTTGAATTTAGTTTAAGGTGATAGTTGAAGACATATTTGGTGCTTGAACTAAAGTAGGCAGTTATAAACATTGAAATAGTGGTCTTGGGTGGGTTAATTATTAAAGTAGGCAGTTTAAAGCAATTTTTAGGGGGGGTACCAGGATAACACAGGTATTTACTTATCACGGGGGGTTCTGGGCCCTATCCCCCGCGATTAACGAGGCCCTACTGTATGCACTTGTGGCTCCCAAAACGCAAGAGCCCATAGGGAACTGTGAATTGGAATCCATCCAAAGGACAGAAAGAGCCAGGGGGAACATAGTCTTCAGGTGTTCGAATCCCTAGAATCTAAACACCAAATGTTAAGACGGTGAGGGGTTTCTCTGCCATTGACGGAAGATCCTTTGTCAACAATGTGGATGTAAATCCGGTGGAACCCCGAGAACCTTCCAGGAAAGTAGTCCCCTGACACTGAATCCTGTGTAGAGTACTCTGCAAGATCCCTTCTATTCACCTCGTCCCTCCTGGTGTAGCCATAGTAAGTAGAGGGAATAGGTGAGGAAGATTGGAGTCTCTCACTTGCCTTGCTAAAAGAATTAGCAGGAGAAGCGAGTTGGTAATGGCCACAATGAGAGTCTAGGAGAGTGTTCTCGCCCTGGAGAAAAGCTTTCCCAAGGAGGGTTATAAAACTCTCGCTGCCACCGTGACTGGCTGGTGTGACCTGGGTTTAGTTGAGCATGCACCTGACTGGTGAGGGCCGGTACCAACCTCTGATGCATTCCAGTCCTTGTTGAGGCCAAAACCTCTCAAAAGAACTGAATGGGTGGCCCTATACCAGTCTCACTGCATGCACAGACTCTTGGGACCGTCACATCAACCCTGAACCCCCAGACACATACACTGACGGGGCTTGAAACTCTTGGAGGAATCCATGATCAAAGGACAGACAGACAGACAGACACTCTAAAATGCAAAGAAATAACAGGCAAACAAAGCAATCCGCTTGGGAAGGAGAGCATAATGCAACTACTCTCCAAGGCCCAAAGTTTGGTCGGTGACCAGCTTCCACCTCCTATATGTATAGGTTGCCAGATGCCACAGATTCCTTGCTTTACAATCTTTGATTGTTTTTAACTTGTTTTCAGATTATCCTATTGTTAAGACTGAAGGTTTGTTCCGCGTATGAACAAAAAGGATTTCATTGTTGACACACACATATTGTAATGCATTGTTGACACATACATATTGTAATGCTGCAATTTCTAATATCACTCATCATTTTTCCTAAGGGTAGCCCATAACTTTAGGTATTTACAGTAACATGCTCTTGAAACAACCATGGCAATACAGTATCTAATTTTGCAAGAAATAGAATCTCCTGTACTCACTGAAGATCGTCAAACTTTTTGACAGTATCCTTAAGTTCAACAGCCACTTTTGAAACCTGGATATCATCTGGAGATTTGATGCTAAGGATGTTATCAATGAGACTGACTACAGCAGGATTAATTTCATCATCTGTAATAGAAAAAAAAGGGGGAGTTAAAAACAATACTGTAGCATCTCATTCATCTTTACACATGGAAAATACTTTTTGTGCAGCTGGAAACTGACCATTCAATAGTTAACATCGCTGTTAAATACTAGTTAACTAGCAACAGCAGGGTGGGGAGTTCCACACTTCTGTTTGGCAATGCTTTCACTTACCTTCTGGCCCAGGTAACAAAATGAGGGGTGGCTTGAGGTGGGCAGTGTATGTAAAGACCTCAGGTTTGTTTGTTAGGAAAAATAGAGATTACTTTAAAATTTGTCATTTGTTCCTACTTAACAACGCTGTTAAGAAGTTAACTACCGACAGCAGGGTGGGGAGTCCCACACTTCTGTTTGGCAATGCTTTCGCTTACCTTCTGGCCCAGGTAACAGAATAAGGGGTGGCTTGAGGTGGGCAGTGTATGTAAAGACCTCAGGTTTGTTTGTTAGGAAAAATGATATTGTCATGTTACAATAAAGTTTTATACATACTTACCTGACAGATATATACTTAGCTATAGACTCCGTCGTCTCTGACAGAATTTCAAATTTCGCGGCACACGCTACAGGTAGGTCAGGTGATCTACCGCCCTGCCCTGGGTGGCAGGACTAGGAACCATCCCCGTTTTCTAATCAGAATTCTTCTCTTCCACCTGTCTCCTGCGGGGAGGCTGGGTGGGCCATTAATCGTATATATCTGTCAGGTAAGTATGTATAAAACTTTATTGTAACATGACAATATCATTTTTATACATTCAACTTCCCTGCCAGATATATACTTAGCTGATTAGCACCCATTGGTGGTGGGTAAGAGACAGCTAACAACTGAAATAGACAGGTAAACAACATATGTTGTAGGTATTAATAAACCTTGGTTCCTACCTTATTAGGCTGAAGACTTCGCGGCTACTGCCTTGGAGTCTGCTTAGCCTCAAGAGCCTCAGCGAGATATTGATCTATGGCTAAGAGTTCTTGTGGGTCTGCCAATGGGGTCTTATCCACTTACTCGGCAGAGCCTAAAGGCCTTTGTCATTGGGTGCTATTCCACTAACATGACAATACACCTTGTTCAAGGAGCACAAAACCGATCCCGATCACCTGATCCTAACATCCATGTTAGTTCTAAGATTGTAAGGGAGTTATCCCCGAACTCCTTACAAACACCAAAAACTCGAAACATAATTACACTTTCATTACAAAATATAAAAAAAAAAATTTGTACTCCCCTACTAGTCATACATACCCTTGATCCCCTACCAGCAATGACACTCTGCTCCCGTGCGACAGTAGTGAGCTTGCTAATAGAAAACCAAGCACATATCTGACAAGAGGGTTTTGTACGATAAGAACACAAATTAAGGATCAGTCTTTGCTCCAAGACCCAGTACTGTATCTGCTGATACAAAAGGACCTAGCGAGAAGCACTTCTCATAGGTCACTCTCACATCCTTCAGATAATGAGATGCAAACACTGAATTGCACCTCCAATATGTAGTCTCAATGATCTTCTTTAGAGACATATTCTTTTGGAACGCCAAAGACGTTGCTACTGCCCTCACTTCATGAGTCTTGACCTTTAGAAGACCGAAGGATTCCTCCGAGCAGTTCTTGTGAGCGTCCGTAATAATGCTTCTCACAAAGAAAGCCAAGGCGTTCTTGGACATGAGTCTTTTGGGGTTCTTCACCGCACACCAAAGACCTTGTTGACAAGCTCCCATCTGTCTCTTCCTCTCTAAATAGTATTTAAGAGCTCTCACTGGACAGAGAGATCTCTCTATCTCTCTGCCTACAAGGTTAGATAGGCCTTTTACCTCAAAACTTCTGGGCCAAGGTTTTGACGGGTTTTCGTTCTTTGCCAGAAACATTGTCTGGAAAGAACAGATGGCAGCATCTCCTTTGAACCCCACCGTGGAATCCAGAGCGTGTAATTCGCTCGTCCTCTTGGCTGTAGCGAGAGCCACCAGGAACAAGCATTTCCTAGTGACGTCGCGGAAGGACGCCAGATGTAAAGGCTCGAATTTGTCCGATGAAAGGAATTTCAGGACCACGTCTAGATTCCAACTAGGTGTTCTAGGAGTAGCTGCTTTCGAAGTCTCAAAAGATCTAATTAGATCGTGTAGATCTTTGTCGTTAGCAATGTCCAGGCCTCGATTCCTGAATACTGAAGACAGCATGCTTCTGTATCCTTTTATTGTCGAGACAGATAGGTGTGATTCCTCTCTCAGAAAGAGGAGGAAATCGGCAATATTCACTATAGAGGTACTGGAGGAGGACAGCTTCTGACCCTTACACCACCTCCTAAAGACTTCCCACTTTGACTGGTATACTCTTCTCGTCGAAGCTCTGCGGGCTCTAGCGATAGAGCCCGCAGCCTTGCGAGAAAAGCCTCTCGCTCTGACAAGTCTTTCGATAGTCGAAAGGCAGTCAGAGCGAGACCTGGGAGGTTGTGATGAAACCTCTCGAAGTGGGGTTGTCTGAGTAGATCGTGTCTGTTTGGAAGCGATCTGGGGAAGTCCACTATCCACTCCAGTACCTCCGTGAACCATTCCTGGGCTGGCCAAAATGGGGCTAAGAGTCAACTTCGTGCTCTTCGAAGCTACGAACTTCCTGAGCACTTCCCCCAGGATTTTGACGGGGGAAAGGCGTATGCGTCCACACCCGACCAATCCATGAGAAACGCGTCTATTGCGAAGGCTCTCGGATCTTCCACTAGAGAGCAAAAGATCTCTATTCTTTTGGAGAGGAACGTCGCAAACAGGTCTATGTGAGGTCTCCCCACAGGGACCAAAGACTTCGACACACTTCTTCGTGTAGAGTCCATTCTGTGGGAAGAACCTGATTTCTCCTGCTCAGTCTGTCCGCTCTCACATTCTTGATCCCTTGAACAAACCTTGTGAGGAGAGTTATGCCTCTTTCTTCCGTCCAGGTTAACAGGTGTCTTGTCAACTGATAGAGGGAGAAAGAGTGCGTGCCTCCTTGCTTGCGTATGTAAGCCAGAGCCGTGGTGTTGTCCGAGTTTATCTGTATCACCCCGTCTCTGACTATCTCTTCGAAGAACTTTAAGGCTAGGTGTATGGCCACAAGTTCCTTGCAATTGATGTGCCAGGACACCTGTTCCTTTGTCCAGGTGCCTGACACCTCCCTTGCTCCTAGCGTCGCTCCCCATCCCGACTCCGAAGCGTCGGTAAATAACACTTGGTCTGGGTTCTGCAGAGCGAGCGATACGCCTTCGTTCTTTTGAAGCGGAGGGATCCACCACTTCAGATGATCTTTTACTTCTTGTGGAAGTTGGAAGATGTCCGAGAGTTGACCCGTCTTCCAACTCCACACCTCTTTGAGGAAAACTGAAGAGGGCGAAGGTGAAGTCTCCCTAGCGAGAAGAACTTTTCCAATGAGGACAGGGTCCCTAAAAGGCTCAGGTAATCCCTCGCTGAGCTGTTCTTTCTCTCTAAGAAGCTCGAGATTCTCGACAAACCTCGAGCGATTCTTTCTCGCGAAGGATATACCCGAAAACCCCGAGAATCCATCTGAATCCCCAGATAGACCAAGTTCTGGCTGGGGATCAGTTGTGACTTCTCGAGGTTGACGAGCAACCCTAGCGAATCTATCATGTTCCTTGTTACTTCTAAGTCCTCCAAGCACTGAATCTTCGACTTGGCCCTGATCAGCCAGTCGTCCAAGTAGAGGGAGATGTTTATCCCCTCTAGGTGAAGCCATCTTGCTACATTCGCCATCAGGTTGGTGAATACTTGTGGGGCTGTAGACAGACCGAAGCACAGAGCCCTGAACTGAAAGATCTTGTCTCCTATTACAAAGCGAAGATATTTCTTTGACAAATGGTGAATGGGAACGTGGAAATATGCGTCTTGCAGGTCCAGAGAGACCATCCAATCTCCTGGACGAAGAGCCGACATTACAGAGGCGGACGTTTCCATGCGAAACTTCTTTTTCTGTACGAAGCGATTCAGAGCGCTTACGTCCAGAACTGGCCTCCACCCCCCCCGATGCCTTTGGTACTAGAAAAAGGCGATTGTAAAATCCCGGGGAGTGTGGATCCTGCACAAGTTCGATGGCCTCTTTTTCCCACATTTGCTCCACCATTTGAAGGAGAGTCTTTCTCATTAACGGGTCTCTGTACCTCGCTGACAGTTCCCGAGGCGTAGATGTTAGGGGCGGGCTGTCGTCGAAGGGGATTACATATCCCTTCTTCAGGACCGACACTGACCAACAAGGGTCGGCTCCCCTTTTTGCCCATACTCCTGCAAAGTTCAGGAGTCTGGCGCCCACTGGTGCTTGGAGGAGCAACAAGTCACTTTGATTTCTTGAAGGGCCTAAATGAAGACCTTCCTCTCTTTTCAGAGCTCTTCTTTCTGGCAGGGGGACGAGCCGCTGCACCTCCACGAAAGGGCTGCTGAGGAGGACGAGATTCCTTCTTAACCGTCGACACTACAGGGCGTCCTTTCTTGGACGTTTGCGTTAGTAGGTCTTGTGTCGCCTTCTCAGTTAGCGAGCGAGATATATCCTTCACTAACTGAGAAGGAAACAGATGATCTGATAGAGGGGCGAACAGTAAGGCAGTCCTCTGGCTCGGAGAAACCCCTTTCGATAATAGGGATCCATAAACTGATCTCTTTTTCAGGAGACCAGCACCAAAAAGGGAAGCCACTTCACCCGAACCGTCCTGTACTGCCTTGTCCATGCAGGACAGGACGCTATGGAGAATTTCTGGGTTTTTCAGAAACTCCGGATCCTTAGATTTGTTGGCCAGAACTCCGAGTGACCAATCCAGAAAATTGAACACCTCAAAAGTGACAAAAAGTCCCTTTAGAAAGTGGTTCAACTCTGAAGTGCTCCACGTCGCTCTGACCGATCCTAAGGAGTGACGTCTAGAGGCCTCCACTAAATTGGAAAAGTCGGCATCTGCAGAGGCAGGTAGAGAAAGACCCATAGTCTCTCCTGTCCCATACCAAATACCTCTCTTCCCGTGCAATCTGGAAGGAGGCATGCAGAATACCGTCTTTCCTAACTCCTTCTTCTTGTCCATCCAAGAATCTAAAGAATGGAGTGCCTTCTTCATAGATATCGCAGGCTTCATTTTTAAAAAGGCCGACGATTTTGCCGTAGGTGAGCTCGAAAAGAGCGAACGAGGAGAAGGAGGAGCCGCCGGACTAAGAGAATCTCCAAACTCTTGAAGTAGTAATGAGGCTAAGACTTTATAACTAGAAAGTCCCTCATTAGCAGGAGGTTCGTCATCAGACAATTCGTCGAACCCTCGATCAGACGAAGGAGAAAGTTCACGTTTGGGAGGGAGAGTCCTTCCAAGACCTCCTATGTTCTGAAGGAGAGGAGCTCCTATTTGGAGAAGAGTCATAACCTCCAGGAACGAGTCCCCGACTCTTGCTCCTGGCTCTTGACTCTTGCCTCCTGCTCTTGACTCTGCTCCTGACTCCTGCTCCTGAATCCTGCTCCTGACTCCGACTCCTGCTCCTGACTCATGCCTCCGGACTCCGGCTCCTGCCTCTGACTCCTGGCTCATCCTCCTGACTCCTGGACTCCTGGTCCTGCTGGCTCCTGCCTCCTGCCTCTTGCCTCCTGGCTCTTGCCTCCGGTCCTTGCCTCCTGGCTCCTGCCTCTTGCCTGGATGCCTCTACACTCCTGGCTCTGGGCTCCTGCCTCCTGGTTGACTCCTCACTCCTCACTCCTGGCTCTTGGCTCCTGCCTCCTGGGTGACTCCTCACTCCTGGCCGGTGCCAGACGTCTGATCGTTTCATCCAGGTTCGTACCGGAAACCTCACCTCGAGTAGGAGTATCGATCCTGGAGGCAGATACCTCCATACGTCTGGAGGATCTTTTAATAGGAAGGGAAGTGTCTTCCTTCTAGGAGGCTCCTTTGACAGGACTCCTACAAACGACGAAATCTGTTCCTGCATCGCCATCATGAACCTCTTTGTAGCCTCCTCTTTATCCTCTTCGGGAGGAGGGGAGGGAGGAGGGGAGGGGAGTCCCATCCGCCTCCACCTCCTGCCTCCTTCTCACTCTGGTTGAAAGAATGGCTCTTCTTGCCTTCTTCACTCCCGATGGAGACTCCTCAGGGAAGTTTTCAGGGCTCGAGTCAATATACGGAGCCTTCCAACTCCTCTTGAGAGGCCGAGATCGATCTGAATCTCTCCAATCACGTCTCGGTGATGAAGATCCCGACGACGAGAAACACTCACGTAGGACGCTTTTACAATAGCGGTCCTTGGCAGTCTGGGGTGTCACAGAAACCGCCGAAGGACACCTGATCGGTGGGGATTCTCCACAACCTCCTTTCGGCTTTCGACATTCCTTCTCCTCTGGGCATGTGAGCTTGGAAGAGGTCTAGACCTAGGAGCGTTGCTGAGCCGACCAGATGCCCCCTCCACTACACTGGGGACACTCATATCACTGTCCACTGAAAAATCACTAGCCTTACCTTGTATGGCAGCCATTTTGTTTTCCATCAACTTGAAGGCTGCTTTTAGATCTGCAAGTTCTTTTGCTGGATCTACAGGTTCTGCAATAGGAGAAGGGGCTGCAATGGAAGGAGAAGTAGCAATACTTACCCTTGGGGAAGATCCCAAGCTTGGAATTAGTTCAGATCTAGAACTACTTAAACTTCTATGAGAAGCCTTCCTCACTCTTTCTCTTCTAACTTTTTTAAATAATTAGTTAGATTCTTCCATTCGTTCTCACTCAAGTTCTCACATTCCTTACTAGTATTAGTAAAAGAACATTCATACTCCCTGCACCTCTTGCATACCGTGTGAGGGTCTACCGAAGCTTTCGGCAACCTCACCTTACAGCCTACATTCACACAACGTCTCACAACCATACCAGAGTCAGACATTATTAAAGAAAATTCCAAAATCAAGTCCACAAAACAGTCCACCAAAAGTCGCGTCACGTCCAAAACGGTCAAGAAGATCAATTGCCGGTGAAAAAAGAAAAACCAATCGAGAGGAACCAACAACAATGTTGATGGTCCGGGCAACAGAAGAATTCTGATTAGAAAACGGGGATGGTTCCTAGTCCTGCCACCCAGGGCAGGGCGGTAGATCACCTGACCTACCTGTAGCGTGTGCCGCGAAATTTGAAATTCTGTCGGAGACGACGGAGTCTATAGCTAAGTATATATCTGGCAGGGAAGTTGAATGTATAAAAATAAAAATTACTTTAAAATTTGTCCTTTGTTCCTACATAAATACAAATCCTTGGTCTTTAAATATGGAAAACTTACTTTTTGGTGGGAGGATTCCAAGTAAGATTCTGAACCGACTAGTGGTTCGTCTCACATGGGTCTCTCTTCCTAGTCATGTTCAGCAAAGGATGGAGTCCCATGCCTCTGACCTGTTGAACATATAATAAAATTTCAACTACGTACATACCAGACTTTTGAATTAATGGGTTTGAAAAGCATACATTAGAAAAAGGTCAGGATGAACCTTTAATGTTGGAGACAATAAAACTAAAGATAACCAACAGGTTTGTTTTATCGACAGTAAATCTGTCCCCTTGCTAGAGGAGGGTAGGACCTGCTGCTATAACCCTACAGTACATTAAATAATAGAAAGGATGCTTGGAAATGTAACTCACCTGCATCAAGCCCAATCCAGCGCATAACGGTTTTCTAACCAATCCTCTGCCCACAAGAGGAGGGGGGTTATAAAAGATCTAGGGAGGAGGATAGTCACACATAATTGCTCTTTTGCAACCATCCATCTTAGGCAAGATGCTAGGGAAACTGGATGAGCTACACAAATTGAACAGCCACTACAGGACCCAAGGAAAGTGTACAAGGACCTATATGCAACGTCTCGTAGGTACAAGGTGAACATGGTCTATTGCGACCACACTCTTGCCTTCAGTACCTGATGAACAGATAATAGAAAGGATGCTTGGAAATGTAACTCACCTGCATCAAGCCCAATCCAGCGCATGCCGGTTTTCTAACCAATCCTCTGCCTGCAGGAAGAGGAGGGGTATAAAAGATCTAGGGAGGAGGATAGTCACATATAATTGCTCTTTTGCAACCATACATCTTAGGCAAGATGCCAGGAAAACTGGATGAGCTACACAAATTGAGCAGCCACCACAGGACCCAAAGAAAGTGTCCAAGGACCTGTATGCAATGTCTCATAGGTAGGAGGTGAACATGAATGATTGCAACCATACTCTTGCCTTCAGTACCTGATGAACAGACAGATTCTTCCTGAATGTGAGGGATGTACCAATACCCCTGACCTCGTAAGCTCTGGCCCAGAATGTATGTCGCTCTCTGTCAGATGTAGAGTACAGTAAGTCCTCGGGTTACGCCGGTCTCGACTTACGATGTTTCGTGGTTACGAACGTGCCCCCATTAAATATAAAAAATAATATTTTGCGTCGTTCCGTCTTACGCGGTTTAGCGTCGTAAGCGACGTAAACAAACGCGAACTAGTTCCGGGCGCACGGCGGAAGAATACGCTTTGTGGGGGAGAGGACGGCGTCGCTTTGCTACGCTCATTCCTCGCCCATACGCCATTTTGGTTGTTTACACTGCCTCTCTCCCCCTCGTGTTGTATCGTTTTTGTAACTTTTTGCTCTTTGTTATGGCTCCCAAGCGCAAGGCGGACTCTTCTGATGGTAGTGCATCGAAGAAAAGAAAGGCCATCACCATGGAAATTAAAGTGGACATTATAAAGCGATCTGAGAAGGGAGAAACGCCAACAAACATTGGCCGCTCGCTTGGCCTTAGCCGTTCGACCGTTGCTACCATTATCAAAGATAAAGAGCGCATCGTTGAACATGTGAAAGGATCTGCTCCTATGAAAGCGACAGTGATAACTAAGCAGCGTAGTGGTCTAATAATTGAAATGGAAAGGTTATTGGTGCTTTGGTTGGAAGACCAAAATCAACGGCGTATCCCAGTCAGCCTTATGGTGATTCAGGAGAAGGCGAAAAGATTGTTTGAAGCGTTGAAAAAAGAAAAGGGGGAGGGAAGTGAAAGTGAAGAGTTTGTGGCTAGTAGGGGTTGGTTTATGCGATTTAAGGCTCGGGCCAATTACCATAACCTTAAAGTGCAAGGTGAAGCTGCTAGTGGGGATGAGAAAGCAGCGAGTGAATTTCCTAAAGCGTTGTCTGAGATAATTAAGGAGGGGGGTTATTCTGCTCAGCAAGTGTTTAACGTAGACGAGACAGGTTTGTTTTGGAAACGTATGCCTAACCGCACTTACATTGCCAAGGAGGAGAAGTCAGCACCCGGTCATAAAGCCAGCAAGGAGAGGCTAACTTTACTTCTTGGGGGTAATGCTGCTGGCGACTTCAAACTGAAGCCCTTGTTGGTGTATCAGGCTGAAAATCCAAGGGCACTCAAGGGCATTTGGAAGGGTCAACACCTACCGTAATTTGGAAGTCCAACAAGAAGGCATGGGTGACACTTGCAGTGTTTGAGGACTGGTTCGTAAACCATTTTGTTCCAAGTGTGGAGCGGTATTGCGCCTCCAAGGGTATCCCCTTTAAGGTGTTGCTAGTGCTGGACAATGCCCCTGGACACCCTGCCCAGCTGGGAGACTTCAACCCTAATGTCAAGGTGGTTTACCTTCCACCTAATACCACGGCCCTTTTACAGCCTATGGACCAAGGAGTGATTGCTTCGTTCACGGCCTACTACCTACGAAGGACAATTGCTATGGCTTTACAGGCAACTGAAACCAAGAAGGACTTGACTCTGAAGGACTTTTGGAAATCTTACAACATCCTTGACGCTGTAAAGAACATTGCTAATTCCTGGGAGGAGGTTAAGCAAACAAACATGAATGGTGTCTGGAAGAAAATTTGCCCTCAATTTGTGAATGATTTCCATGGGTTTGAGGACACAGTTCAGCTAGTTGTCAAGAACGTTGTTGCCCTGAGTAAGGAAATCAATTTGGAGATGGAGGTTGATGATGTTACAGAGCTGCTGGAGTCTCATGGCGAGGAGTTATCTGCTGAGGACCTGATACAACTGGAGAAGCAGATGATAGAGGAAGAAGAAGAAAGCACCCACCCCAGAGCCTAAGGCTTTCACAAGGCAGGACTTGACAAGAGGTTTTGCAGAGTTGCAGCAAGCGTTGTCAACTTTTGAGGCTCAGGATCCCAACTTGGACAGGATTTGATGCAGTGTTACAAGGAGATCTTGGATGAAAAGAGGTCGCTCTCTGTTCAGACTAACCTGGAGCAGTATTTTAAGAAGGTAGAGAGGCCTGCAGGAGATCCTGTACCCTCTACCTCAGCTGCCTCTGCTAATCCAGACTCGCCTGCCCCACAATCTCCAGCACCTTCTGAATGTTCTGCTAACCCAGACTCACCTGCCCCAGTATCTCCAGCACCTTCTGTAGGTTCTCCCTCACCTAAAGACTCACCTGCCCCAGCATCTCCAGTAGTATGTTCTGCCTCACCTCAAGAATCACCTGCCTCAGCATCTCCAGTAGTATGTTCTGCCTCACCTCAAGAATCACCTGCCTCAGCATCTCCAGCATCTTCTGGAGGTTCTTTTTCTCTTCACTAACCTCCCCTAGTCTCTCCAGCACCGCAGCTTCCTCTCCAGTGTGCAAGCCAATCAAATTAATAAAGGTAAGGAATTGTTCTCTCGTTGTTATTGATAGGTATTTACATTAAATCATGTGGTATTTTTTAATGTTCCGACTTACGCTGAAAATCATGTTACGACGCATCTTAAGAACGGATCAACGTCGTAACTCGAGGACCCCCTGTACATCCATTGGATCATCTAACAAAGCCAGAAAGAAATGGTGCTCTTGGGACACCTCTTTCTTGGTTGAGCCAGTTCATGCTAACATACTAAAGAAGAGTTTCGACACCTAGGCCTGGTTCACTAACAAAAAATTCCTCCAAGGAGGGGATCGAGGACTCAAATCTGGTGTCTGGGCCCGACAGATTTAGTCTTTGCTATAAATTCCAGGACAAATTTGAGCATGACAGAGCCCTATCCCCCTCGATTGCTAATGTCAAAAGAAAGGTAATGTGGTTCACCTACTCTCTTTGCTGATGCCAGGGCAAGCAAGAAGACAGTCTTGAGGGTCAGATCCTTGCCTGACGACTCTTGTAAGTGCTTGTAGGGTAATGAGTCAGGCTCCGAAGATAGAGTAACATCCGACTCAGGGGACCTGAGTTCCCTGGGAGGGCAAGACTTTTCGAAGTTTCTCATCAACATAGAGATCTCCCACAAATAGGAGAGATTGACACCTTTCAGGAACAGGGCTAGGCCCAGGGTAACCCTGTATCCCTTAACAGCCAAGATGGAGAAAAGTTTCTCTTGGTGAAGGAAGACGAGAAAGTCCACTACCTACTGAATAGTAGGAATAGTAGCTCCAACCAGAGATATGTATACCCTGTCTATGACACCAACAACAGAAGACGGCCCATTTCCTCTGGTACACCGCCGCAGAGGACTTGCAAAGGTATCTAGATAAGAGATACTGAATGGTCTCCAGCCATGAAGAAATAGTTTCCAAATGACTGGTGGAACCTCACAATGTGCAACTGGTAAATGCGGTAGTGCCAGATAGGAATCTCTCACTGTGCCTCAGTTAGCAGAGCTAGCAGGTCCATTTACCATCTGGCATATGGCCATTTGGAAGCCACTGGGGTCATCCTGAGATTCAGGGTGATCATTACCCTGTTAACCACTAGATGAATCCAACAGATCAGAGGACAAGTGCATCCTTTGAGACTGTTCCAAAGGGGCTGAAAGGTGTCTTCTGCTGCTGTCCATGGGTTGGGGGTCTATCACTGGTCATCCCCAAAGGTTCAACATTCTTTCCACAAAATCTGGGTGTAGGGACCACTAGCGACTGAATTTGTCTGCCACTATGTCCCTCTTGCCTGGAATGCATCTGGCTGATGCCTGGGTGAGCTACTGCCCACTCGTGCACCTGCACTGTCAACTTCTGAAGATAAAGGAATACCAGTCTCCCCTGCATGTTGACAGTGTTGCTCATCAGCACCATGGAGTCCCCCCCCACACTCAATCCTGAAAGTCTTGGAGACTCAGGAAAGCTACCTTGAGTTCTAGGATATTGATGAGGTAATACTTACTTCTCATTCTGAACCCCTACACAGGAAGCTAGCAACTCCTCCAGATGTGCATCCCATTGCTCTCCTGATGCATCCGAGAATAGAAGCATTTTGGGGGTGGAAGGGGTGTGTAGTATAGTGATACTCCTATTATGAGGTTCCTGTTGTCCAGCCACCAGGCTAAGTCCGATCTCACTTCCTTTGAGAGAGGAATGGGAAGGTATTGGAGTCTCATGCCAGAGACCAGAACTCCTCCATTCTACACTGAAGGGAACGAAGGTGAAGCTACCCATGAGGGATCAGCTTCTCCCAAGAAGACAAGTGACAGAGAATGACTTGCCAATGCCAAGGAGTTTGTTCCTGCTGAGACTGGAACAATCATGCATCCTCCCTGAACTTGCTGATACAGGCAGTTCCCGGTTGTTGGTGGACTCTTACGAGCAATCTGGTTTTATGGCTTTTGTCTAGCACAGCGCCCGAAAATTTGCGATTTTCAGCACCATAATGCACTGATTTCCAGTTATCAGCACCAATACATACCTAACAGAAGCGCGCCATTAACCACTTATCGGCGCATAAGCACCCTAAATCACAGACTTTCGGTTATCAGCAATTTCACTTATCATCAAGCCATTGGAACAGAAACCTCCCTGATAATTGGGGATGCCTGCATGCGAGTCAGAGGGGAAGACTCACTGCTGCCGTATCTGCAATACAGCAGACTATTTTAATAGTTCAACCAATAGTAAAAAAACCGGTCTAGGGAGCTGTGGCCACTGGGAGAGTTCACTATAAGTAGGAATAGGAAGAAAACTGGTTTACAGTATCACTAACGCAAAGCTCAAAAACCTATTTTTTCCTCTCTCTCTCTCTCTCTCTCTCTCTCTCTCTCTCTCTCTCTCTCTCTCTCTCTCTCTCTCTCTCTCTCTCTCTCCCAGAGTTTAAATCAATAACACACAATTTAACTGACCACCAATGCCTTCAATACTCTTCACAGACCACTGCTGACCATCCATCCACCAATTACGCTCTCTCTCTCTCTCTCTCTCTCTCTCTCTCTCTCTCTCTCTCTCCTACAGAAAACCAAAACACAAATACATACTACACGATCTCAACAGCAATACAAACCACAAAACTCTCTCTCTCTCTCTCTCTCAAGGACATTGTCAAACAGAACTCCCACAGCTCCTCCATAATAGGAGGAGGTTTTTTGTGTAGTCCTCTTTGGAGGATCGATCACATAGAAGATAGATGCGTAAGCAAGACATGCAAGCTCTTGCCAGCTTTTACTGCATTTAAATCCACTCAACTTTCACTTAAGTTCGCTCGAACTAAACAGTTGTAGGAAATAAATGCCACGTTTGACGGATTAAGCAACACCGCAAGTTTAGAGAAGAGCGTGCAAGAACAGTAAATCCTCCTCTCTCTTTTTTTTCCCTCTACTTCCGGGGTTACACTGGGATGAACAAGGAATAAGTGGAACTGTATGAAGCTACTTCCCAGAGTTTGAATCTGAGAGACTGATTTTGGTTCAATCTTAGGATCTTACTGAACATAATTCAATTGGTTCAGGATGGATAGCACCGAGTTTGAATGCCTCTCCAGTGCTACTGTTTTGGGAACAACAGTTCGGCTTGAACTATAGCTCGTTCACTTAAGGCAGATTCTTGAGTGAGCCCTATGCCTACGAGACATTTGCTTGGCGGGCGCTGATTGGCTAGGAGCTGCCTACCTCGTGGTACCAGCCAATCAGCGGCCGCCCGACAAACATCTCTTAAGCATACTGCTCATCCAAGAATATGCTATAACTAGAAGCAAGAGCATTCGCTCAGAATTGCGTTATGGTGAAACTAACTCGTATTCATCAGCCTATTTCAAACCACAACATTGGCCGCTCCGTGGAATACTGGCTTAAATTTGCCGTAGTATTTTAAAATACAATAATCTGAGAATGCATACAATATTCTTGGATACAGTGAAATAATGTATGTGTATAACTTTTTGAAGGATTTATGGAAAAGATGCATAATTAATAAAATAACACAATGCATTTTTCGGAACTGGCGGACAAGAACGAACATGAAAAAACATCCCCTGACAACGTAGAATGTAGTTCCCCTGACAACGTAGAATGTAGTTACAAAGGCTGCCTTAATTTGTATCTTATTTCTGTACAAAAATTTCAGAAAATACCTTTACGTAATATATTTTCATACACATTTTAAACATAAAAGCATAAACATTTAAAAAATCGACTCATCGATCGCTAAATTTGCACTTTTTAACTCGATATTTTCGGAAGATCGGCAGACGGTGGCATACAAGAACGAACTTGAAAAAACATCGTAGTCGATAACTTGAAGGGCAGTTTCAAAAGCTCCCTTTTTATCATATATCTGCACAGAAATAAAAATACCTTATTCGTAATACATTTTCATACACATTTTAAACATAAAAGCATAAACATTTATAAAATCGACACATCGATCGCTAATTTGCACTTTTTTTAAATCGATATTTTCGGAAGAGCGGCAGGCGGCGGCTCACAAGAAAGACCATGAAAATACATCGTATTTGATAACGTGAGAGGCAGTTTCAAAAGCTGCCTTTGTATCATATTTCTGTGCAGAAATGAAAATACCTTACACGTAATACATTTTCATACACATTTTAAACAAAAGCATGAACATTTATAAATCGACACACCCATAGCTAAATTTGCACCTATGTAACTCGATATTTTCAGCATAGAACAGCGTCAGAGGCATATATTTTACCCTAACACCTACGTATTAACTCTCCATAAAGTTTGTTAATATAATTTGCATATTCTTTATGGTCTGAACGGCATGTCTACAAATGTATGAACTCGTTAGACAACGGCGTTAGCGGCGCTGTTAACTGAAAATTGTGCCGTAAAGATACCTTGAAAATGCCTTATTTATTCTAATGAATATTTTTGATGACCGACGTAAAATCGATTCGCCGTTGAGCGATTGCGCCGTTAACCGCGGGCCGCCTGTACAAAACTTTATTGTATCATAACAATATCATTTTTGTACATGCAACTTGCCCGGCAGATATATACTTAGCTGATTGGCACCCTTGGTGGAGGGTAAGAGACAGCTAATTACTATATATAACAAAACAGGAAAACAACATATGTTGTAAGTTATAAAGAAAAACCTTGGTTCCTACCTGAATGGGCAGAAGACTTCATGGATACTGTCTATGAGTCTGCTTGCCTCAAGAGCTTCAGCGAGGATGAGACCTGTGACCGATAGCCCTTCTGGATCGTGTCAATGGGGGCTGGCCCACTTACTTGACAGAGCCTTCTATTGGATCGTGTCAATGGGGGCTGACCCACTTACATGACAGAGCCTTAACCTGTATCATATCAATGGGGACTCGCCCTCTTACATGACAGAGCTTTAGGTATCAATATACAACAAGGAGCACAAAACCAATCCCGACCACCTGACCAACTCTAACCCGTGTTAGAGCTAACAATTGAAAGGGTTACCGCTTAACCCTTTTTCAAACAAATATAAAAACATAACACCATTAAACTAAACTAACAAGGATTAGTCTCAGCTCCCTGCCCCAGCACTGAAACTGTAGATATGTAGGGCCCCAACGAGAAGCACTTATCGTAAGTCACTCTCACGTCTCTCAAGTAGAGAGAAGCAAACACTGAGTTGCATCTCCAGGATATAGAGGCTACTATATTGTTCAGCAACATATTCTTCTGAAACGCCAGAGGTGTCGCAATGGCCCTTACTTCATGTGCTTTAACTCTAAGGAGTTTAAACTGTTCATCATCGCACGTCGCATGCGCCTGTTATGACGTTCCTCATAAAGAACACCAGAGCGTTCTTAGAAATGGGTTTCTGGGATCTCTGACAGAACACCAGAGACTCTTTAGGTTGCCCTTAATCTTCTTTTTCTTCTTTCCAGGTAGAATTTTAAGGGTCCTGACAGGGCACAGAGATCTCTCTATCTCTCTTCCCACTAAGGGTGAGAGCCCTTTGACCACAAAACTTCAAGGCCAGGGTTTAGAGGGATTCTCGTTCTTCGCTAAGAACAAAAGTTTTAAAAGAGCAGATTGGCGAATCTCCTTTAAACCCTACTCTAGCATCCAGAGCCTGAAGCTTGCTAACTCTTCTAGCAGTAGCCAGCGCTAAAAGAAACAGACTTTCTAGTCAGGTCCCTGAAGGACGCCTGTTGAGGGGGTTCGAACTTGTCCGATACTAGGAACTTGAGAACCACATCTAAGTTCCAACTAGGCGGTCTAGAGTACTACTTCTTAGTCATCTCAAAAGATCTGATAAGATTATGCAGATCTTATCCTCCGCGATATTCAGGTCCCTGTTCCTGAACACCGCAGATAGCATGCTACAATAACCTTTAATCGTAGTGACAGCTAAGCTGCATTCTTCTCTTAAAAAGAGAAGGAAGTCAGCAATTATGGTCACAGAAGTATTGGAAGAGGACAGTTTCTTTGTCCTGCTCCATCTCCGAAACACTTCCCACTTCGACTGGTAGACTCGCAAGGTTGATGGCCTGCGGGCTCTGGCGATCGCGCTAGCAGCCTTGCTCGAAAAGCCTCTTGCTCTGACAAATCTCCCGATAGTCTGAAGGTAGTCAGGCAGAGAGCGGGGAGGTTTTAGTGAAACCTGTCACAGTGGGGTTGTCTGAGCAGATCTCTCCTGAGTGGAAGAGATCTGGGGAAGTTCACCGTCCATACCAGTACCTCTGTGAACCATTCCTGAGCGGGCCAAAAGGGAGCAACCAGAGTTAGTTTCGTTCCTGTTGAGGGGACGAACTTTCACAATACTTCCCCCAAAATCTTAAATGGAGGAAACGCGTTCTATCCCTGTCCAGTCTAGAAGGAGTGCGTCTATGTACCGTTATTGCTCTTGGATCCGAAATGGAGGAGCAAAAGTTGTCCAGTCTCTTGTTCTAATTCGTGGCAGAAAAAGGTCTGTGTGTGGTCTGCCCCCAAAGGCTCCACAACATCTGGCAAACGTCTTGATGGAGAGTCCATTCTGTGGGGAGGACTTGATCTCTCCTGCTCAGCAGGTCCGCCCTTACGTTCTTCTCTCCCTGAACAAATTTGGTGAGAAGTGTAATTTCTCTCTCCTCTGCCCACAGCAACCGCTCTCTTGCTGTTTTGTACAGGGAGACGTAATGAGTCCCTCCCTTTTTCCTTATATATGCCAGAGCCGTGGTGTTGTCCGAGTTGACCTGGACCACCGAGCCTCTGACTTCTGGTTCGAAACTCCTCAGGGCCAGGAAGACTGTATTCAACTCCTTGTTGATGTGCCAGTTCACCTGGTCCCCCTTCCAGGTGCCTGACACTTCTTTCGCCCCTAGTGTTGCTCCCCATCCCGACTCTGAGGCTTCTGAGAACGACACTAGGTGAGGTTCCGGCTTTTAAAAGAGACAAGCCCTTGTTCATTCTGAGTGGGGAAAACCACCAACTCATCTCCTTTTACCCCTTCCAGACTCAGGAAGTGTGGCGGGATCACAAGCTAGAAAAAAACAAGTGCAAAATCCCCCCCCACATTAACCTAAACGATCCACCTGCCAAAATCCACCCTCAGTCACACTTTCTTCTTTACACAACAAATACACGCAGGACAATTGACCTACACCTATACAAAAACAAAACAAAAACAACACAAAACACACGTACTTACCAACACTCCAGATACTCCGGGCTATCCTGTGCTGTCCCACTGGTTGAGGTCACAGAAATACCAACAACAACACAAAAAATCACATATAACAACAAAACACAACACAACAAAAGACCACTGCACAAACAACACAACAGCACAGGCACAACAACTCTAAGCAAAAAAAAAAACACTAACTTAACAACAACAAAACAACACACAAAAACAGTTAATTTCCAATCCTTCAAATAACTGTCCGACACTACTAACATCACCAGTTCTCACCAAAGACTTGCTTAAGACTGACTCAAAAACACTCAAAACACAGAACTCTAACAATCAACAGGACCAGCAGACAGCCCAGAACCTACCAACAACCAATTCAGCCATTAACCATCCATACAGCAATTACACTCTCTCTCTCTCTCTCTCTCTCTCTCTCTCTCTCTCTCTCTCTCCTCTCTCTCTCTCTTCTCTCTCTCTCTCTCCCTCTTCTCTCTCTATCTCTCATACTCTCTCTCTCTCTCCCTCTCTCACAGACGTAAAATGAAACTTCATAACTCCTCCATATTTCCTCCCCTGTTACATTTGACAGCATCTCCTTTCACTCACAACACCCACACTAAATAGCCTTCCGCAACACCCACGGATGCTCATATGCAGGTCCCCTGGATCTTGTTTGAGGGCCCTCATACACACTCTCAGTTACACCGCCATCAACTTCTCCCAGATCACTTCCAGTCAGACTACCATTACTATCTCCCTCACTACCATCCCCCCAAATCCCATTCACTATCTCATCTACCCCTTCTAACTCTTGTCCGAACATCTCTCGTAACTCTGCCACCAAATCACTTACCTCATTTACACTCCTGCCAAACTCCCGAAGAGACTCATTCATACTGCCAACTACATCCTTACTACCTGATTCCCTTCCTGGTGAAATTTCACTAAACCCTGTCAATTCAAACCCACACACTAGAGTCAGACATTTCAAGAAAATTCCAAACCAAAATCCAAATAACAGTCCACAAAAGCGTATGCCAAGCCAGAGATCCAATACGTCACCAAATAATCAGTCCAGAAGATCAACGGCGATGAAAAAATGAAAGTCAAAGTCAGGAGGAACTAGCAACGATTGTTACTAGAACCGGCGACAGAGAAAATCTGGTTAGAGAACGGGAATGGTTCCTATTCCTGCCACCCAGCGGCAGGGCGGTAGATCACCTGACCTACCTGTAGCGTGTGCCACAAAATTCGAATTTCTGTTGGGGACGACGGGGTCTATAGCTAAGTATATATCTGACAGGGAAGTTGAATGTATGAAAATGCGGGATACAGCATCTTGTTGATTATATGTTATGCGGTACCAAAAGGGTAAAGCCCATTTTTGCTTGAGCTGGTCATGGATGTGTTGAGTGAAGCGATCAGAAATGAAGAGCTGTGGGAACTGTTGTATGCCGAGGATCTGGTGATTAATGCTGAAAATGAGGAGGACCTACAGAGAAGGGTTGGAGAGTGGCAGGAATCTTTAGAGGGGGGTGGCTTAGAGGTGAATTTAAATAAAATAGAGGTTTAGCTAAGCTGTAGGGGAAGATAAGAGACAGAATACTAATACAAGAAAGAAGAGGCTCGATTATAAAAAAAAAGGAAGAAAAGTTTAAATACTTATGATCTACTTAAGTTATGTGGGAGGATGTGAGGCTGAAGTTGACAGTAGGATAAAAGCTGCATAGGGGAAGTGGAGAGGTAGCTGGAGTGGTATGTGATACGAAAACGCCAATCAAGCTAAAAGTCAAGCTCTATAACACAGTGTAAGACTAGTGTTAATGTATGGAGTAGATACATGGGCTCTAAGAAGAAAAGAGGAAGTAAAGCTTGAGAGAACAGAAATGAGAATGCCGAGATTGATTATGGGAATATCGCTGCTTGAGACTGGAAAATAATGAAAGAAGAAGAATGGCAGCCTTAGTAAAGATTACAAAGGTGATAAGAAAGTCACGTTTGAGATGGTATGGGCATGTGTTGAGGATGGATGATGAGGATGGAGTGAAGAGGGCTTGGGAGGAATCTGTTCGAGGAAGAAGATCAAGAGGGAGGCAGAGAATTAAATGGCGAGATAAAGTGAAGGAAGATATGGAGAGAAGAGGTTTGGTGGAGGATGATGCCTTTGATAGAAGGCAGTGGAGAAGGTGCATCAGGCAACCGACCCCTTAATACAGGGATAACAGTGGGAAAGATGATGATGATTCCAGCCTATGCTGAAAGTAATTCCTAATGAAAAGGGCAAAGGGTTTGTATATGGTGTAGGAACAAACAGTTGTTTGCTGTACATCATAGATCTGCTGCTAAGTTGAAGTAACCATTTGGTGGAAAATATCAGCTTAGGATCACCTATCCTCCATACAAAAACCATGAAAAAATGATATTGTAATGATACAATAAAGTTTGTTCATACTTACCTGGCAGATATATATATAGCTGTATTTCCCGAAGTCCGACAGAAATTAAAAAACTTACGACACACGTAGTGGGAGTCAGGTGGTTAGTACCCATTCCCGCCGCTGAGAGGCGGGTATCAGGAACCATTCCCATTTTCTATTCATAATTTTTATTTCCACTGTCTCCTGAGGGGAGGTGGGTGGGTACTTAATTATATATATCTGCCAGGTAAGTATGAACAAACTTTATTGTATCATTACAATATCATTTTGTTCACAAAACTTACCTGTCAGATATATATATAGCTGAATCCCACCTTTGGTGGTGGGAAGAGACAGAATAGAATTTTAGGAAACATATACATGCAGATAATTGATATCTTGGTTCCTTACCTGTTAGCATAGCTGGCTTCGTGGTTACTGCCACGTAAGTCTTGCTTGTGCTACTAGAGTTGCCAGCGAGGTAGAGACCTATAAGCTGGTGCACTCAAGATGATCTGTCAACGGGGGCGTGACCACGATGTGACTAGACCATTGACCATACAATGAGGGCAACGAAGTAAAAAACCACCTGGCCTAGTCTACCAAAGGTATCCCACTAAACTAGACTAAAGAAGGGAGATCCGCCTAAGGCGGTAAATCCCACAACCAAAAAACACACACAATTAAAAGCTCACCTAACCACTAAAGGAAAGGATGAGTGCTACCTCCTGCCCCCAAAACAGTGTCTGCAGCAACGTATGGTCCAAGCGACGAGCAATGTTCGTATGTCGCTTTCACCTCCCGCAGGTAGTGTGAAGCGAACACCGAGTTGCTCCGCCAATATGTGGTACTCAAAATGTCACTGAGTGCCATATTTCTGTGAAAGGCTATCGAGGTCAAAATAGCCCTCACCTTGTGGGCATTCACTTTTAAAAGCTTCATGTCACTATCACAGCATGTGGAATGAGCTTCCTTAACCCTTAAACGCCGAAGCGGTAAAAAAAAAAAAAAAAAGTGTCCCGTGTGCCGGAGGTGTTTCAGAGTGAGCGCGGAAGCGGAAAAAATATTTTTTTCAAAAAATCACAGCGCGCTTAGTTTTCAAGATTAAGAGTTCATTTTTGGCTCCTTTTTTTGTCATTGCCTGAAGTTTAGTATGCAACCATCAGAAATGAAAAAAATAATCATTATCTTATATAAATAATGCGATGTATGATAGCGCAAAAACGAAATTTCATATATAATTGTATTGAAATCGCGCTGTGCGCGAAACGGTTAAAGGTAACAAGTTACTTTTGTTTTCGTTGTAATTTACACTAAATTGCAATCATTTTGGTATATACAGTGGACCCCCCGTATTCGCGTTCTCCGGATTCGCGGACTCACACATTCGCGGATTTCTCTCGGAAACGTTTCCCTGCATTATTCGCGGAAAATTCACGCATTCGCGGTATTTTTCTATGAGAAATATCCACAAATTCCTGGTTTTTGTTATCAATTTCATCATAAAATGTACTTTTTGTGATAATACTATTAAAAAACCAAGTATGAAAATTTTTAGTGGTTTTTCTTAAGTTTTAACTAACAAAATAGGCTGTTTTTAGCGTTTTTATAGGGGTTCCAAACATTCGCGGATTCTAACTATTCGCTGGGGGGTCTGGTACGCATCCCCCGCGAATACGGGGGGACCACTGTAACACATTGTAAAACGATAAAAGCAACACAGAGAAAATATTATCACAAAATAATGCATGAATTCGTAACGTGCGTACGTAAACAAATATTTTTTTCAAAAATTCACCATAAATCTAAATATTGTCCTAGAGACTTCCAATTTCTTTCAAAATGAAGACAAATGATTGAATATTACTATACTATAAGAATATTAGCTACAAATGCAGTTTTTGACCATATCTGATGAGTTGAAGTTGACCAAACGTCGAATTTTTTTATATATATATTTTTTATATGCAATTATTTCGGAAATAAGAAAAGCTACAACCTTCAAATATTTTTTGTTTTACTTTAAATAAAATTGCGCACATTTTCATATATAAAACTCTATGAAATGCCTAATATGAAACGGAGCAAATATTCCGAGAATGGGACGTACGGATTTCGGAGATTTGTGGCGGAGAATCCGTTCGCGGAGGGAAGGAAAGTTTTTTTTTTTAAATTCACCATAAATCTAAATATTGTGCTAGAGACTTCGAATTTGTTTCAAGATGAAGATAAATGGCTGAATATTACTACACTGTAAGAGTTTTAGCTTACAATTGCGTTTTTCGACCATTTCGGTAGAGTCAAAGTTGACCGAAGGTTGAAATTTTGGCACTTATCGTTATTTATATGAAAATATCTCAAAACTGATAAAAGCTACAATCATGAGTATTTTATTATTGTATTCTACATAAAAATGTGCACATTTTCATATATAATACTTCATGTAACAGCTAATTTACAATGGTACAAAAATTATGTCAACGTGACGAAATAATTTCCGAGATGTGTCACAGATACTTTTTAGTGCGGCAAGAAAGAAATTCGCGCTTGCGCGCCTGCGTAACGATTGTAAACAAAACAACACCTTGATCCGTGAACTCCCAGCATCCCCCAAGGTGCGTGATTCAAGAGTTTTCGGCTGGTAGGCCTAGAAGTATTTTTCCGCGAATTTTTAAAAATACTTTTGTATGTTGACGTAAAATACGTCCAGTCGGCGTTTAAGGGTTAATGGGGTCTCTCAAGAAGAAAGAAAGCGCGTTCTTCGACATGGGAAGATCAGGCTTCTTGACAGAGCACCACAAGTTGCCCGAAGGTCCTCTACAGTCCTTCGTTTTGTCTAAATAGAATTTGAGAGCCCTGACAGGGCACAGGACTCTCTCTGGCTCACTACCCACGATATCTGTCAAACCCTTGATTTCAAATGTCTTGGGCCAAGGGTTGGAAGGATTTTCGTTCTTTGCTAAGAACATAGGGCTTAAAGAACAAACTGCATCGGAGTTCTTAAACCCAACATGCCTGGATCTCACTAACTCTCTTTGCCGTCGCCAGAGCAGTTAGAAAAAGTGTCTTCCTTGTAAGGTTTCTAAGCAAAGCTAAGTTGAGCGGTTCAAATTTGCTGGACATCAAAACTTAAGAACAATGTCTAAGTTCCAAGAAGGAACTCTCGGTTGAGATACCTTCGAAGTCTCGAAAGATTTCAGGAGATCATGAAGGTCTCTGTTATTGGCTAAGTCCAGCCCTCTATGCCTAAAGACTACAGAAAGCACACTTCTGTAGCCTTTTATCATAGGCACCGCTAAGCGAACTTCATTCCTCAAGTAGAGAAGGAAGTCTGCGATCTGGCTCACAGAGGTAGAGGTGGAGGAAATGCCTTTCTTCCTGCACCAGCTCCGAAAAACAGCCCACTTGGATTGGTATACGGCAATAGAGGAAGGTCTCCTTGCCGTTGCGATTGCTTTAGCCACAGGTCTTGAAAAACCCCTCGCTCTGGCCAACTTCTGGATAGTCTGGACGCAGTCAGACTCAGAGCGGGGAGGTTTTGTGATACTTCTCGAAGTGGGGCTGTTTGAGTAGATCTATCCTTGGAGGCAGAGTCCTCGGAAAGTCTACTAGGAAAGACATGACCTCTGTGAACCAGTCGGTCGCTGGCCAGAAGGGGGCGATGAGAGTCATCCTCGCTCCCTCTGATGCCGCGAATTTCCTTATTACCTCCCCTAGGATCTTGAACGGGGGAAAGGTGTATACGTCTAGTCCCGTCCAGTCCCAAAGAAGAGCGTCTACTGCTACTGCTCCTGGGTCTAGAACTGGTGAGCAGTACAGCGGAAGTCTCGTTGTCCTGGAAGTTGCGTCGTGTGCCTTCGCCCATAACAGGATTTCTTTTGCAAGGAAGAACAGGGATCGAGAGTGGGTTCCTCCCTGTTTCTTGAGGTATGCCAGGGCTGTGGTGTTGTCCGAGTTGATCTGCACCACATTGCCGGAGACTTCGTCCTGAAAGAACTGGAGCGCCAGATGAACTGCTGCCAGCTCCTTGAGGTTTATGTGCCAGACACCTGTTCCCCTCTCCAGGTGCCTGACACTTCCTCCTCCCCCAGTGTTGCTCCCCACCCCGCGGAAGACGCGTCGAAGAACAACACTAGGTCGGGGCTCTGAAGCTTGAGGGAAAGACCCTCTGCGAGCTTCAAAGGGTCGGTCCACCATCTTAGGTGTTCCTTCACCTCTTCCGATAACACCAGAATTGATTCCAAATCGTTTTGGTGCTTCCAATTGTTCGCCAGGAAGAATTGAAGAGGTCTGAGGTGCAATCTCCCTAGGGAAACAAACTTCTCCAGTGAGGAAATGGTCCCCAGCAGACTCATCCATTCCCTCACTGAGCATGATTCTTTCCCCAGAAAGGCTGACACTTTGCTTAGGCAATCTAGTTGTCGCCCCTGGGACGGAAAAGCCCGAAAAGCCACTGAGTCCATCTGAATCCCCAGATAGACTAAGGACTGAGAAGGGGTCAGAAGTGACTTTTCGAGGTTTACAAGAAGCCCCAGGGACTTCAATATAGACAAGGTCGTGTGAAGGTCCTCCAGACACCTGTCTTTCGAGGAGGCTCGTATGAGCCAGTCGTCCAGGTAGAGAGAGATCCTGACTTTGGAAAGATGAAGCCACCTCGCAATGTTCTTCATCAGTAGGGTGAATACCATCGGAGCAGTGCCGAGTCCGAAGCAGAGAGCCCTGAATTGAAACACTTTTCCTTTCAGGACAAACCGCAGGTATTTCCTCGACTGGGGGTGGATGGGGACGTGAAAATACGCGTCCTGGAGATCTAGTGAAGCCATCCAATCCCCCGGTCTTAAGGCTCCCATCACTGACTGAGGCATCTCCTCTGCTTGATGACAAAGAGGTTCAGGCTGCTGACATCGAGTACCGGTCGCCATTCCCCCGACTGCTTTGGCACCAGGAACAGTCGGTTGTAAAATCCGGGGGAGTTCAGGTCGGAGACCTGTTCTACGGCATGTTTCATGATCATCTGATCTAGCAGATCGTATAGCACTTGTTGCTTTTCTCCCCGATAAGAAGGTGACATATCCCTGGGTGTCGTAGACAGCGGGGGTGGTTTCAGGAACGGGATCCGGTAACCCTTCTTTATGATGTCTAAGGACCATTTGTCCGCACCTCTCTCTTCCCAGGCTTGCGCAAACCGCTGAAGCCTGGCTCCAACCGGTGACTGAAGGACTTCTGTCTCACTTCTTGTTCTTGGCAAGCGCAGTGGCTCTGCCTCTGGAAGTGCCTCTTCCTCGAGGGGCTGGTCTCGAGGAAGAACTGCCTCGAAAGGGCTTCGATTTCTTGAGAATCGAAACTCCCGACGACGAAGGTACCGCAGGTCTCCTTGAAGATTGTGCGAGGAGCTCTTGCGTGGCCTTCTCCTGTAGACTGGTAGCAATGTCTTTAACCATAGCCTGGGGGAAGAGATGATCCGAAAAAGGAGCAAAGAGCAAATCTGCCTTTTGTGACGGAGAGACGGATTTAGCTGTGAAATTGCAAAACAGGGATCTCTTCTTCAAGAGCCCTGTGCAAAAGTGAGCTGTTAGCTCCTCCGAACCATCTCTGACGGCCTTGTCCATACACGACATTACACTGGACAGCTCCCCCAGACTAATCGAGTCGGAACTCCTAGACTTGGCATCCAGAACTCCCAGACACCAATCTAGAAAGTTAAAGACCTCTAACGTTTGAAAGAGGCCTTTAAGGTGGTGGTCCATTTCCGTAGTAGACCAGGAAACTTTCGAAGAGGACAGGTGAGACCTCCTCGAGGCATCCACAATGCTTGCGAAGTTTCCTTGGGCTGACGAGGGAAGTCTAATACCTACGTCTTCTCCCGTCTCATACCATATGCCTGCTTTCCCACTAAGTCTTGAAGGTGGAAGAGCAAATGAGGTCTTTCCCTGAGACTTCCTTTTCTCCATCCAGTCATGGACTTTACGAAGAGCCCTCTTTGTCGAAAGAGACTTCTTCATTCTGACAAATGCCGAGACTTTATTGATCTTAGAAGAAGAAAGTTGAGAGGGAGGAGAGCGAGGAGCTTCAGGATGAAAAGTATCTCCAAACTCCGATTGAAGAAGGCGGGTCAATACCTGGTAGTCAGAAGAGACCGCAGCCAACGGTTTCTCATCATCTTCAACCGAAGCGTCACTAACCTCTGCTTCCAACACAGGTGAAGTCGGAGGAAGTAAGGCTGAACCAAGACTATCCGGTCTAAGTTTCCAAGAGGAGCGTTGCTGTGAAGTGGAAGGCAAAGCTGACTCCTTAATAGAAACTCCGGTTGCCTCTCTAAGTCCCGAAGTAACTTGCAAAGGATCCTCAAAAACAGGTGGGTGACAACGAAATTCCACATCCGCGTCCACCCGAGCGTCCGCTGGCGCACACCTGGCGTCCACTGGCGCGCGCCTGGCTGCTACTGGCGCGGGATTGGCGTCCACTCGCGCGCTGCTGGCGTCCGCTGGCGCACGCTTGGCGTCCACTGGCGTGCGTATGACGTTCACTAAAGCGCGCTTAACATCTCGCACGCGCTCCGCTTCCGCTGGTGCACTCTTAGTTGTCATTGGCGCTCGCTTGGCGTCCGACCGAGCGTCAAGATCCTGAACTTGCACCGAAGCGTCCACGCAAATATCGAGATCTCGCACAGCAAGCTTACGAGCGGGTAATACCGCTTCATGTGAAGAGCGTGTAACTTCCTCTTCGCGTCCTCTAGAGAGCTGCTGGGGAGCCGCACGAACTCTAGCAGGAGACGAAAGTGGAGAGAGAGACGAGCGAGGAGAAGGAGAGGGAGACCTTCTAGATCTCTTCACTGGTAGACTGTCATCCTTTCTCTGAGGACGTGGTTGCGTCCCTCTCTTAGAAAGAGCATCAGCAAGTTGTTGCTGCAACGAGCGCAGGATCTTCTCAGTAGGAGAAGATTCCCTGTCAGGTGATGGGCTGATCCTGTGAGAAGGTGAGGGGCGAGGGAACGCCTTCTTCCTTCTCCCAGGAACTGCCGCAGAACGCGCTCGGGAGCGACTGGGGCGCTCAAAAAAGTCATCATCCGATGACTCTTTACGTTTCTTCTGTGGCGGGAAGGCTGCGAACACTCTCAGGCGAAGATCGCCGCTCGAGAGCAAAAACTGGACGTGAAGCGTCACGATCACCAACGCTCCTTTTCAGCGGGCGTGAAACTGACTGAGAGCTCCACCCCTTGTGCGGGGAGGAAGCCTCTGAAGAAGAGAAACACTCTTTGAGGAGACGTGCACGCGCACGCTCCTTGGCAGTCTGGGTAGCGTCAACAGATACTGCCGAAGGCACGTCAGATCGGTCGTTCCCGTTCCCCGTAACCCTCCTGCAGCTTTCGACATGCCCTCTCCCTGAAACCTGGGAGTCCAGCAGCGGTCTAGGCCTAGAGGCGAAATGGGGCCGATCTGACGCACCCTCCACAAACGAAGGAGCACTGTCACTGCACTTTGCACCTTCACTTTTGCCTTCTAAGGCGAGCACTTTAGATTCTAAATTACGAATCGACTCTAAGATTAGCGTAAGGGTATTACCCTCCACAGACACTGTTTCAGGGCCCGAAGGCAACACTACAGGGTTAGGAGTAGTGATTAAAGGAGGGTTAGTAGGAGAAACATGAACTTCCTGACGTTTACCTGAAACGCTCCTGGAGGAAGACCTCCTTAACCTATCCCGTTCAAGCTTACGAAGATAGGACTCATACGCTCTCCATCCAGAATCTGAAAGACACTCACATTCCTTGCAGCGACTTTCATACATACAATCATGCTCCCTGCAACTCTTACACAAAGTATGAGGGTCTACTGATGCTTTCAGTAGCCTACCTCGACATTCACTCTTGGTACAAAACCTGGCGCTAGCCGAACTAGAACCAGACATCTTATTTAAAGAGAAATCAAGCCAAAATCAATCAAATCCACAATTAACGTGTGCCTAGCCACCGATCCAAAAGTCAAGATACCAAAAAATCAAAAAGGGGTACTTATAGTAGCCAAGTTTCCTAAATTCAAGACGGAGGTTACAATAAAGTTTTATACATACTTACCTGACAGATATATACTTAGCTATAGACTCCGTCGTCTCCGACAGAATTTCAAATTTCGCGGCACACGCTACCGGTAGGTCAGGTGATCCACCGCCCTGCCCTGGGTGGCAGGACTAGGAACCATTCCCGTTTTCTAATCAGAATTCTTCTCTTCCACCTGTCTCCTGCGGGGAGGCTGGGTGGGCCATTAATCGTATATATCTGTCAGGTAAGTATGTATAAAACTTTATTGTAACATGACAATATCATTTTTATACATTCAACTTCCCTGCCAGATATATACTTAGCTGATTAGCACCCATTGGTGGTGGGTAAGAGACAGCTAACTACTGAAATAGACAGGTAAACAACATATGTTGTAGGTATTAATAAACCTTGGTTCCTACCTTATTAGGCTGAAGACTTCGTGGCTACTGCCTTGGAGTCTGCTTAGCCTCAAGAGCCTCAGCGAGATATTGATCTATGGCTAAGAGTTCTTGTGGGTCTGCCAATGGGGTCTTATCCACTTACTCGGCAGAGCCTAAAGGCCTTTGTCATTGGGTGCTATTCCACTAACATGACAATACACCTTGTTCAAGGAGCACAAAACCGATCCCGATCACCTGATCCTAACATCCATGTTAGTTCTAAGATTGTAAGGAGTTATCCCCGAACTCCTTACAAACAACCAAAAACTCGAAACATAAATACACTTTCATTACAAAATATACAAAAAAAAAAATTTTGTACTCCCCTACTAGCCATACATACCCTTGATCCCCTACCAGCAATGACACTATGCTCCCGTGCGACATTAGTGAGCTTGCTAATAGAAAACCAAGCACATATCTGACAAGAGGGTTTATGTACAATAAAAACACAAAATTAAGGATCAGTCTTTGCTCCAAGACCCAGTACTGTATCTGCTGATACAAAAGGACCTAGCGAGAAGCACTTCTCATAGGTCACTCTCACATCCTTCAGATAATGAGATGCAAACACTGAATTGCACCTCCAATATGTAGTCTCAATGATATTCTTTAGAGACATATTCTTTTGGAACGCCAAAGACGTTGCTACTGCCCTCACTTCATGTGTCTTGACCTTTAGAAGACCGAAGGATTCCTCCGAGCAGTTCTTGTGAGCGTCCGTAATAACGCTTCTCACAAAGAAAGCCAAGGCGTTCTTGGACATGAGTCTTTTGGGGTTCTTCACCGCACACCAAAGACCTTGTTGACAAGCTCCCATCTGTCTCTTCCTCTCTAAATAATATTTAAGAGCTCTCACTGGACAGAGAGACCTCTCTATCTCTCTGCCTACAAGGTTAGATAGGCCTTTTACCTCAAAACTTCTGGGCCACGGTTTTGACGGGTTTTCGTTCTTTGCCAGAAACATTGTCTGGAAAGAACAGATGGCAGCATCTCCTTTGAACCCCACCGTGGAATCCAGAGCGTGCAATTCGCTCGTCCTCTTGGCTGTAGCGAGAGCCACCAGGAACAAGCATTTCCTAGTGACGTCGCGGAAGGAAGCCAGATGTAAAGGCTCGAATTTATCCGATGAAAGGAATTTCAGGACCACGTCTAGATTCCAACTAGGTGTTCTAGGAGTAGCTGCCTTTGAAGTCTCAAAAGATCTAATTAGATCGTGTAGATCTTTGTTGCTTGCAATGTCTAGGCCTCGATTCCTAAATACTGAAGACAGCATGCTTCTGTATCCCTTTATTGTTGAGACAGATAGGTGTGATTCCTCTCTCAGAAAGAGGAGGAAATCGGCAATATTCACTATAGAGGTACTGGAGGAGGACAGCTTCTGACCCTTACACCACCTCCTAAAGACTTCCCACTTTGATTGGTATACTCTTCTCGTCGAAGCTCTGCGGGCTCTAGCGATAGAGCCCGCAGCCTTGCGGAGAAAAGCCCCTCGCTCTGACAAGTCTTTCGATAGTCGAAAGGCAGTCAGAGCGAGACCTGGGAGGTTGTGATGAAACCTCTCGAAGTGGGGTTGTCTGAGTAGATCTGGTCTGTTTGGAAGCGATCTGGGGAAGTCCACTATCCACTCCAGTACCTCCGTGAACCATTCCTGGGCTGGCCAAAATGGGCTATTAGCGTCAACTTCGTGCTCTTCGAAGCTACGAACTTCCTGAGCACTTCCCCCAGGATCTTGAACGGGGGAAAGGCGTATGCGTCCACACCCGACCAATCCAGGAGAAACGCGTCTATTGCGAAGGCTCTCGGATCTTCCACTAGCGAGCAAAATATCTCTATTCTTTTGGAGAGGAACGTCGCAAACAGGTCTATGTGAGGTCTCCCCCACAGGGACCAAAGACTTCGACACACTTCTTCGTGTAGAGTCCATTCTGTGGGAAGGACCTGATTCCTCCTGCTCAGTCTGTCCGCTCTCACATTCTTGATCCCTTGAACAAACCTTGTGAGGAGAGTTATGCTTCTTTCTTCCGTCCAGGTTAACTGATAGAGGGAGAAAGAGTGCGTGCCTCCTTACTTGCGTATGTAAGCCAGAGCCGTGGTGTTGTCCGAGTTTATCTGTATCACCCCGTCTCTGACTATCTCTTCGAAGAACTTTAAGGCTAGGTGTATGGCCACTAGTTCCTTGCAATTGATGTGCCAGGACACCTGTTCCTTTGTCCAGGTGCCTGACACCTCCCTTGCTCCTAGCGTCGCTCCCCATCCCGACTCCGAAGCGTCGGTAAATAACACTTGGTCTGGGTTCTGCAGGGCAAGCGATACGCCTTCGTTCTTTTGAAGAGGAGGGATCCACCACTTCAAAATGATCTTTTACCTCTTGTGGAAGTTGGAAGATGTCCGAGAGTTGTCCCGTCTTCCAACTCCACACCTCTTTGAGGAAAAACTGAAGAGGGCGAAGGTGAAGTCTCCCCAGAGAGAAGAACTTTTCTAGTGAGGACAGGGTCCCTAAAAGGCTCAGGTAATCCCTCGCTGAGCTGTTCTTTCTCTCTAAGAAGCTCGAGATTCTCGACAAACCTCGAGTGATTCTTTCTCGCGAAGGATATACTCGAAAACCCCGAGAATCCATCTGAATCCCCAGATAGACCAAGTTCTGGCTGGGGATCAGCTGTGACTTCTCGAGGTTGACGAGCAATCCTAGCGAATCTATCATGTTCCTTGTTACTGATAAGTCCTCCAAGCACTGAATCTCCGACTTGGCCCTGATCAGCCAGTCGTCCAAGTAGAGGGAGATGTTTATTCCCTTCTAGGTGAAGCCATCTTGCCACATTCGCCATCAGGTTGGTGAATACTTGCGGAGCTGTAGACAGACCGAAGCACAGAGCCCTGAACTGAAAGATCTTGTCTCCTATTACAAAACGAAGATATTTCTTTGACAAATGGTGAATGGGAACGTGGAAATATGCGTCTTGCAAGTCCAGAGAGACCATCCAATCTCCTGGACGAAGAGCCGACATTACTGAGGCGGACGTTTCCATGCGAAACTTCTTTTTCTGAACAAAGCGATTCAGAGCGCTTACGTCCAGAACTGGTCTCCACCCCCCCGATGCCTTTGGTACTAGAAAAAGGCGATTGTAAAATCCCAGGGAGTGTGGATCCTGCACAAGTTCGATGGCCTCTTTTTTCCCACATTTGTTCCACCATTTGAAGGAGAGTCTTTCTCATTACCGGGTCTCTGTACCTCGCTGACAGTTCCCGAGCCGTAGATGTTAGGGGAGGGCTGTTGTCGAAGGGGATTACATATCCCTTCTTTAGGACCGACACTGACCAAGGGTCGGCTCCCCTTTTTGCCCATACTCCTGCAAAGTTCAGGAGTCTGGCGCCCACTGGTGCTTGAAGGAGCAACAAGTCACTTGGATTTCTTGAAGGGCCTAAATGAAGACCTTCCTCTCTTATCAGAGCTCTTCTTTCTGGCAGGGGACGAGCCGCTGTACCTCCACGAAAAGGGCTGCTGAGGAGGACGAGAGTCCTTCTTAATCGCCGACACTACAGGGCGTCCTTTCTTGGACGTTTGTGTTAGTAGGTCTTGTGTCGCCTTCTCAGTTAGCGAGCGAGATATATCCTTCACCAACTGAGAAGGAAACAGATGATCCGATAGAGGGCGCGAACAATAAAGCAGTCCTCTGGCTCGGAGAAACCCCTTTTGATAATAGGGATCCATATACTGATCTCTTTTTCAGGAGACCAGCACCAAAAAGGGAAGCCACTTCACCCGAACCGTCCTGTACTGCCTTGTCCATGCAGGACAGGACGCTATGGAGAATCTCTGGGTTTTTAAGAAACTCCGGATCCTTAGATTTGTTGGCCAGAACTCCGAGGGACCAATCCAGAAAGTTGAACACCTCTAAAGTGACAATAAGTCCCTTTAGAAAGTGGTTCAACTCTGAAGTGCTCCACGTCGCTCTGACCGATCCTAAGGAGTGACGGTTCTAGAGGCCTCCACTAAATTGGAAAAGTCGGCATCTGCAGAGGCAGGTAGAGAAAGACCATAGTCTCTCCTGTCCCATACCAAATACCTCTCTTTCCATGTAGTTTGGAAGGAGGCATGCAGAATACCGTCTTTCCTAACTCCTTCTTCTTGTCCATCCAAGAATCTAAAGAATGGAGTGCCTTCTTCATCGATATCGCAGGCTTCATTTTCAAAAAGGCCCGAAGATTTTGCCGTAGCCGAGCTCGAAAAGAGAGAACGAGGAGAAGGAGGAGCCGCCGGACTAAGAGAATCTCCAAATTCTTGAAGTAATAATGAGGCTAAGACTTTATAACTAGATAGTCCCTCATTAGCAGGAGGTTCGTCATCAGACAACTCGTCTAACCCTCGATCAGACGAAGGAGAAAGTTCACATTTGGAGGGAGAGTCCTTCCAAGACCTCCTATGCTCTGAAGGTGAGAGGAGCTCCTATTTGGAGAGAGTCATAACCTCCAGGACGAGTCCCCGACTCCTGCCTCCTGGCTCTTGACTCTTGCCTCCTGACTCCTGCCTCCTGGCTCCTGACTCCTGCCTCCGACTCCTGGCTCCTGCCTCCGGACTCCGGACTCCTGGCTCCGGACTCCTGGCCTCCTCCGCCTCCTAGCCTCCTTGGCCTCCTGGCTCCTGGCTCCTGCCTCTTGACTCCTGCCTCCTGCCTCCTGCCTCTGCTCCTGGCTCTGCCTCCTGGCTCCTGCCTGCCTGGATGCCTCTACACTCCTGGCTCTGGGCTCCTGCCTCCTGGTTGACTCCTCACTCCTGGCTCTTGGCTCCTGGCTCTGGGCTCCTGCCTCCTGGTTGACTCCTCACTCCTGGCTCTTGGCTCCTGCCTCCTGGGTGACTCCTCACTCCTGGCCGGTGCCAGACGTCTGATCGGTTCATCCAGGTTCGTACAGGAAACCTCACCTCGAGTAGGAGTATCGATCCTGGCGGCAGATACCTCCTATACGTCTGGAGGATCTTTTGATCGGAAGGGAAGAGTCTTTCCTTCTAGGAGGGGCTCCCTTTGACAGAACTCCTACAAAAGACGAAAATCTGCTCTTGCATCGCCATCATGAATCTCTTCGTAGCCTCCTCTTTATCCTCTTCGGGAGGAGGGGAAGGAGGAGGGGAGGAGATCCATAGCCTCCACCTCCTGCCTCCTTCTCACTCTGGTTGAAAGAATGGCTCTTCTTGCCTTCTTCACTCCCGAGGGAGACTCCTCAGGGAAGTTTTCTGGGCTCGAATCAATAGTCGGAGCCTTCCAACTCCTCTTGAGAGGCCGAGATCGATCTGAATCTCTCCAATCACGTCTCGGAGATGAAGATCCCGACGACGAAAAACACTCACGCAGGACGCTTTTAACAATAGCGATCCTTGGCAGTCTGGGTGTCACAGAAACCGCCGAAGGGACACCTGATCGGTGGGGATTCTCCACAACCTCCTTTCGGTTTTCGACATTCCTTCTCCTCTGGGCATGTGAGCTTGGAAGAGGTCTAGACCTAGGAGCGTTGCTGAGCCGACCAGATGCCCCCCCCCACTACACTGGGGACACTCATATCACTGTCCACTGAATAATCACTAGCCTTACCTTGTATGGCAGCCATTTTGTTTTCCATCAACTTGAAGGCTGCTTTTAGATCCGCAAGTTCTTTTGCTGGATCTACAGGTTCTGCAATAGGAGAAGGGGCTGCAATGGAAGGAGCAAGTTAGCAATACTTACCCTTGGGGAAGATCCCAAGCTAGGAATTAGTTCAGATCTAGAACTACTTAAACTTCTATAAGAAGCCTTCCTCACTCTTTCTCTCTCTAACTTTTTAAATAATTAGTTAGATTCTTCCATTCGTTCTCACTCAAGTTCTCACATTCCTTACAAGTATTAGTAAAAGAACATTCATACTCCCTGCAACCCTTGCATACCGTGTGAGGGTCTACCGAAGCTTTCGGCAACCTCACCTTACAGCCTACATTCACACAACGTCTCACAACCATTCCAGAGTCAGACATTATTAAAGAAAATTCCAAAATCAAGTCCACAAAACAGTCCACAAAAGCGTATGCCAATCCAACAATCCAGATACGTCACCAAAAGTCGGTCAAGAAGATCAATTGCCGGTGAAAAAAGAAAAACCAATCGAGAGGAACCAACAACAATGTTGATGGTCCGGGCGACAGAAGAATTCTGATTAGAAAACGGGAATGGTTCCTAGTCCTGCCACCCAGGGCAGGGCGGTAGATCACCTGACCTACCGGTAGCGTGTGCCGCGAAATTTGATATTCTGTCGGAGACGACGGAGTCTATAGCTAAGTATATATCTGGCAGGGAAGTTGAATGTATAAAACTGTTGTTTACAACACCGGCGACAGAAAAATTATGAATAGAAAATGGGAATGGTTCCTGATACCCGCCTCCCAGCGGCGGGAATGGGTACTAACCACCTGACTCCCACTACGTGTGTCGTAAGTTTTTTTATTTCTGTCGGACTTTGGGAAATACAGCTATATATATATCGGACAGGTAAGTTTCGTGAACAAAATGCACATCAATTACACTTACTTATCTGGCCTGGCCTTCGTAGTGCCTCTCCCTGAGAGATGGGACAACCCCGCCCTCTAGCTGGCATTGCGCGTTTTGAGATTATCACCTCCTGTAAATATTGCAAAGATTATAAACTTCTATATTATTCAGTTTTGAGACTCTTAAGAAACCTTATTGTTATTTATATATCTGGGTTATTGAATTTTTACCCAAAGATGTTACAAAGAAAATATTCCTCTCATTGCTTCTCTATTCCAAGAGTATTTAGCCACTGAAATTGGTGTTATTGCTTTTTTTTTAATCATAAAAACCAGATCTTATACAGTGGTACCTCCTTAGTTAAGAGGAATGTGGACCGTGAAAATACATATATGTAAATCTTTCTTAACCAATTTCATTACAATCAGGAGATCTACTATTGAACAAATTGAAATGACAAATTTTCAAGACAATTTGTATTTTTCATAGCTACAAACCCGAGGTCTTAACAATATGATAATTCCTAGCGCCTAGCTGGATCCGGTTAAAAAAACAGATGAAAGCAAGGAATCTTGTGATATCTGGCAACTGCGTAGATCGGGTGAAGGATGGTCGAAGACCATTCACCTATGATCATGCATAAAGTCTTTCCCAACTCAGGATGTCTTAACACACAGGGGGCGGCTAGAGGTGGGCAGTATACGTAATGTTAAGACCTCAGGTTTGTAGCTATGAAAAATACAAATTGTCTTAGAAAATTTGTCATTCGTTCATACGCGAACACATCTTCGGTCTTAATAATAGGATAGACTGTCCAATAACAAACCAAGACACCAGGGTTTGTATTACTCCCAACCCCTCCTTGCCTAGGAGTGGAGCATATGCTACCAAATAGCGGATAAGATATTTGTATTTTGCACGACCACACTATCAGTATGACTACCTTACTCACCTGTATCAGACCGGTCCAGCGAATGATGTGTCTATTCCTTAAACCACCCAAAGGAAGAAAGGAAAGGTACAAGAGAAAGAAGGAGACCAGCCAACTCACTCATTCTCTCATCCACACAATCATCTTAGGTAAGATACAAAGGTGCCCTGTTAAGGGCAACCATGAGTTACAAAACCTGTTGGGCAGCCACCACAGAACCCAGGGAAAATGTGTCCGTAGATCTGTGGGCAACATCCTTAAGATAGGAGGTGAATGTGGACTGGCGTAACCAAGTACCAGCGCTCAGCACTCTATGTACAGCCAAGGTCTTTTTGAAAGCCAGAGAGGGACCAATACCTTTAACGTCATGTGCTCTAGCCTGGTGGTGGAATCATCAAGAGTCAAGTATGCCTGTCTGATGGCTTCCCGTATCCAAAAAGAGATAGTATTCTTAGACACCTCTTTCTTTGTACGGCCTGTGCTAACAAAAAGTCTGTGGCAGCCTGGTCTAAGGTGCCAAGTCCTTTTAAGATAGCAACGCAGGGCACGGACAGGGCACAACAAAAGCTCTTGAGCATCACCACCCACAAAGTCAGTCAGTGATGGAATGGAAAACGAAGTGAATCTGTCATCATGCCCTGAAGGATTTTGGGTCTTGGCCATGAATTCCGGGACAAATTTGAAGGACATCGACCCCCAACCCCTGGTGTGTTTCACCTCATAGCTCAGACCATGGAGCTCTCCTACCCTCTTGGAAGATGCTAAAGACAGAAAGAAAACTGTCTTGAGCATCAGGTTCCTGTTAGATGAGCGACGCAAGGGCTCATATGGACTCTTAGTGAGGCTCTTAAGAACCAAGGAGACATCCCACGTTGGAGGCTTGAGCTCTCTAGGAGAACTCGACTGCTCAAACCCCTTAACTAGCAGGGAAAGTTCCCAGGAAGAGGAGATGTCGATACCCTTAATGCGTAACACCAAACTCAGTGCCACCCTGTAGCCTCTAATAGCAGAAAGGGACAAACTTTTCTCGTCTCTGAGGAAGGTTAGAAAGTCTACTATTCGCTGAATAGAGGTCGCAAGTGGAGAAAAATGATATTGTTATGATACAATAAAGTTTTGTACATACTTACCCGGCAGATATATACTTAGCTATAGTCTCCGACGTCCCGACAGAATTCAAAACTCGCGGCACACGCTACAGGTAGGTCAGGTGATCAGCCCTCTCCCGCCGCTGGGTGGCGGGACTAGGAACCATTCCCGTTTTCTAATCAGATTTTCTCTTCCACCTGTCTCCTGAGGGGAGGCTGGGCGGGCCATTAATCTTATATATCTGCCGGGTAAGTATGTACAAAACTTTATTGTATCATAACAATATCATTTTTGTACATGCAACTTCCCCGGCAGATATATACTTAGCTGATTGGCACCCTTGGTGGAGGGTAAGAGACAGCTAAATACTATATATAATAAAAAACAGGCAAACAACATATGTTGTAGGTTTAAAGAAAAACCTTGGTTCCTACCTGAATGGGCAGAAGACTTCATGGATACTGTCTATGAGTCTGCTTGCCTCAAGAGCTTCGGCGAGGATGAGACCTGTGACCGAAATACCCTTCTGTATCTAGTCAATGGGGGCTGGCCCACTTATTTGACAGAGCCTTCTAGTGGATCGTGCCAATGGGGGCTGACCCACTTACATGGCAGAGCCTTAATCTGTATCATATCAATGGGGACTAGCCCTCTTACATGACAGAGCTTTAGGTACCAATATACAACAAGGAGCACAACAGCCAATCCCGACCACCTGACCCAACTAACACTGTTAGAGCTAAGATTTGAAAGGGGTACTCTTTCAATACCCTCTTCCAAACAACCTTAAAAACACATCACAAACCGTTAAAAAATGCCTAACATAAACTAAACTAAATAGGATTAGCTTCAGCTCCCTCTCCCAGCAATGAATCCGCAGATACGTAAGCTCCAAGTGAAAAGCACTTCTCGTATGTCACTCGTACGTCTCTCAAATAATGAGATCCAAAAACTGAATTACACCTCCAGTAGGTAGACTCGACAAGAGTCTGGAGAGACAAGTTTTTGTGAAATGCCAAAGAGGTAGCTATGGCTCTCACCTCATGAGCTTTCACTCTTAGGAGCTTGAGGTGCTCGTCATCACAGGAAAAATGAGCTTCCTTAATTACGTCCTTGATGAAGAAAGCTTGGGCATTCTTAGAAATGGCTCTCTTCGGATCTCTAACCGAGCACCAGAGACTCTCTGTATTACCTCCTAGTTGCCTCTTCCTCTCAAGGTAGAATTGAGGCTTCTGACTGGACACAAAGTCCTCTCTAGTTCTCTTCCTGCAATCGAAGACAGTCCCTTAACTTCGAAAGTTCTTGGCCATGGTTTAGAAGGGTTCTCATTCTTTGCCAGGAAAAGGGGTTTGAAGGAACAAATTGCCGAGTCCTTCTTGAACCCAACTTTGCCTTCTAAAGCTTGTAGTTCGCTAATCCTTTTCGCTGAAGCTAGAGCAAAGAGAAACAAAGACTTCCTTGTTAAGTCTCTAAAGGAGGCTGTATGCGGAGGCTCGAACTTGCTTGACATTAAAAATCTTAGAACCACATCCAGGTTCCAACTGGGTGGTCTAGCAGTCCTGGTCTTAGAAGTCTCAAAAGACCTAATCAGATCATGGAGGTCTCTGTCTTCTGAAATATTCAGGCCTCTATGCCTGAAGATAGAGGATAGCATACTTCTATGTCCTTTAATCGTGGAGACAGCAAGCTTGCACTTCTCCCTCAAGTAAAGGAGGAAGTCGGCTATGTCTGTTATAGAGGTACTGGAAGAGGATACCTTCTGAGCTCTGCTCCTTCTTTGAAACACCTCCCACTTCGACTGGTAGACGCGTAAGGTAAAGGGTCTCCTGGCTCTTGCAATAGCCTTTGCAGCTTCGCGTGAAAAAACCCTCGCTCTAACGAGTCCTTCGACAGTCTGAAGGCAGTCAGACTGAGAGCGGGGAGGTTTTTGTGAAACCTGTCGAAGTGGGGCTGTTTGAGAAGATCGCTCCTGAGTGGAAGCGACCTCGGAAAATCCACCATCCATTCCAGTACCTCTGTGCACCAATCTTGAGCTGGCCAGAAAGGGGCGATCAGAGTTAGTTTTGCTCCTTCCGCTGAGGCAAACTTCCTCACTACTTTTCCTAAGATCTTGAAAGGGGGAAAAACGTACCCGTCGATTCTCGACCAGTCCAGAAGAAGACCATCTACTGCTACTGCCTTTGGGTCTGAAATCAGTGAGCAGTAGTTCTCCAGTTTTGCATTCCAATGGGTTGCAAACAGGTCTAGGTTTGGTCATCCCCAGAGGTTCCACAGTCTGTTGCACACTTCTGGATGGAGAGTCCATTCCATGGGAAGGACTTGGTCTCTTCTGCTGAGAAGATCGCCCTCACATTCCTTTCTCCTTGGATGAACCTGGTGAGGAGAGTAATGTTCCTTTCCTTGGTCCATAGAAGCAACTCCCTTGCTTTCTCGTAAAGGGAAAAGGAATGTGTTCCTCCCTGCTTCCTGATGTAAGCTAGGGCTGTGGTGGTGTCGGCGTTCACTTGCAACACCGATCCTGTGACCTGAGACTCGAAGTGAAGGAGGGCCAGATGAACCGCTGCCAACTCCTTTTTGTTGATGTGCCAGGACACCTGTTCTCCTCTCCAGGTGCCTGACACTTCTCTCGCGCCTAGAGTTGCTCCCCAGCCCGAGGCGTCTGAAAATAACACTAGGTGAGGGCTCGGTACACGAAGAGACAAGCCTTGGTTGAGTCTGTGTGGGTCCAACCACCAACGGAGATCCTCCTTTATCCTCTCTGTGAGATGGAAGGAGTCCAACAGGTCTTGGGACTTCTGATCCCATTTTTCCCTCGAGTAAAACTGAAGGGGTCTTAGGTGCAGCCTTCCTAAAGAAATGAACTGTTCCATCGAGGAAAGGGTCCCCAGAAGACTCATCCACTCCCTTGCGGAACATTGTTCTTTCTCTAGGAAGGCTGTCACTTTCTGTAAGCAGCGATCTCTTCTTTCCTGGGAAGGAAAAGCTTGAAAACCCCGAGAATCCATCAGAATCCCCAGATAGACAATGCTTTGCAGGGGAATCATCTGGGACTTCTCGAGGTTTACTAACAGTCCTAAGGACTGGGTCAATTCCAAAGTCAGTGACAAGTCCTCCAGACAGCAATCTTTTGACTGGGCACGAATCAACCAGTCGTCCAGATACAAGGAGATCCTTACTCCCTCCAAATGTAGCCAATGCGCTACATTTTTCATTAGGCCTGTGAACACTTGAGGGGCCGTTGAAAGCCCGAAACTGGAACACTTTCCCTTGTACCATGAATCTGAGGTACTTCCTGGACGAAGGATGAATTGGTACGTGGAAATAGGCATCTTGAAGGTCCAGGGACACCATCCAGTCCCCTGGACGAAGCGCCAAAAGGACAGAGGATGTTGTTTCCATCGAGAACTTCTTTATTACGAAGAAGTTCAGAGCGCATATATCCAAAACCGGCCTCCACTCTCCTGAGTTTTTTTACACCAAAGACAGCCGATTGTAAAACCCTGGGAATGGAGCTCTTGTAACTGTTCTATGGCCTCCTTGTCCAGCATTTGTTCCACTAATTGCAGAAGGCTCGGTTTCGTACAGGATCCTTGTATCTTGCCGTTAACTCCCTTGGAGTTGTCGTCAAGGGAGGCTTCTCCCTGAAGGGGATTAAGTATCCTCTCTCGAGGATGGAGAGGGACCAGGCGTCCGCCCCTCTCTGTGCCCAGACTTTGGCAAATCTCAGCAGTCCGGCACCTACTTTGGTCTGGAGGACTCGCACTTCATTGGGTCTTCCCGAAAGATCTCGAAGATCTTCCTCTCCTCTCGGGCCTTCTACTCCTGAAAGAGCCTCTAGTAGCAGTCTTCCCTCAAAAGGGCTGCTGGAAAGGCAGCTTCTCCCTCTTGGTCACAGGGACCGCAGGTTTCAACCTCTTCGCCGATTGGGCCAGAAGATCCTGTGTTGCCTTCTCCGACAAGGACCTAGAGATGTCCTTCACTGTCTCTTGAGGGAAAAGGTGGCTGGACAAGGGCGAGTACAGCAGAGAGGACCTCTGGAGAGGAGATACAGACTTAGCCAGGAAGGAGCTGTAAACTGATCTCTTCTTAAGGATGCCTGATCCAAAGAGGGACACAATTTCTGTAGAACCATCCATGACCGCTTTGTCCAAACAGGACAGGATGCTGGATAATTCATCCATACTGACATAGTCAGGATCCTGAGCCCTCTTGGCCAGAGCTCCCAGGGACCAGTCCATGAAGTTGAAAACTTCCAAAGTACGAAAAAGGCCCTTGAGGAGATGGTCCATCTCACACATCCCCCTAAGAAGCCTTAGCCGAAAGTAGAGAGCGCCTTCTAGAAGAGTCCACGAGTGATGAGAAATCCGAATCAGCAGACGAGGGAAGACCCAATCCCATGGGCTGCTTGGTATCATACCAGATACCTGGCTTTCCTGCAAGCTTGGAAGAAGGGCAGGAAAAAACAGTCTTCCCTGCTTCCTTCTTAGAAAGAAGCCACCCCTCTAAGCCCTTAAAAGCTTTCTTCATAGAAAGGGTAGGGCGCATCCTTACGAAGGAGGGGGACTTGGACAACTTCGTGCTGGAGAGCAGCGATCCTGGAGAGGGAGGGTCCGCTGGACGTAGAGAGTCTCCGAATTCCTGAAGAAGTTGAGCTGCGAGTCTCTTGTAATCAGACACCCCAGCGTCTTTAGGGGATTCCTCTTCTGAGACATCCTCCAACGTTGCAGCCGGAGAAGAGGGCTTCCTAGGCGAAGAACTCTTAGCAGGAGAGGTGCTTCTCTCCCTAGAAGATTTCTTGATCCTGTCCAGAGAGGAGCTTGCTTTCGCTTGATGGCGCTTGGCAGGAGTAAGGTGCCTGCTGCTAGCCTGGATCCTGCTAGTATCCTGGAATCTCCCAGGATCCTGGCGTCTGTCAGGAGTGGCGCTTGCAACTCTTAAAGGGCGCCTGGAAGGAGAAAGGCGCCTGCTACTAACTAGGCTCTTGGGCTCCTGGCACCTGCCAGGAGAGGCCCTTAGAGAGCGCCTGGGAGGAGTAAGGCACCTGCCATGATCCCGGCGCCTGTCAGGAGAGGCGCTTGCGTCCCTTAGAGGGCGCCTGGAAGGAGTAAGGGGCCTGTCAGGAGAGGCACTTGAGTCCCTTAGAGGGAGCCTCGAAGGAGTAAGGCATTTACTGCTCTCTCTGATCCTACCAGGATCGAGGAGTCTCTCAGGCTTCTGGCGCCTGTAAGGAGAGGCGCTTCTGTCCATTGGAGAGTGCCTGGACGGAGTACGGCGCCTGCTGCTTCCTTGGATCTTGCCCTGATCCTGGCGCCTGCCAGGAGAGGCGCTAGAGTCCTTTACAGGGCGCCTAGAAGGAGAAGGAGTAGAGCACTTACTGCCAACTCGGATACCGTCTGAATCAGGGAGCCTCTCAGGCTCTCTGTGCCTGTCAGGAGAGGCGCTTACGCCCCGCGATGCACTCCTGGAAGATCGCTTAGAAGAGGAGAGGTGCTTGCTCGATGAAGAGCGCCTGCCAGGAGAAGAAGATCGTCTGTGAAGAGTGGAGATACTGGCAGCAGAGAGCTTCGCTGGAGAGGAGCGTCTGCCAGGAGAAGGGCGCCTGCTACTGTCCGAGCGTACGCTAGAAGCAGGACGCTTAAAACAGCTCTTAACTGGTAGGGAGACATCCTTCCTGCGCGAGGTGCTCTTGGAAAAAGAGCCTACAAGAGCTGATAACTGCTCCTGGAGGCCTACCAGGAATCTCTTCGTAGAAGACTGCACTCCTTCCGGAGAGGACTCTGGGGATCTAAGAGCTCTCTTCTGTGAAGGAGAATACTCAGGAAAAGGTTCCGGGCTGGAGTCCAAGGCGTCTCCTGTCGGCGGCTTCCAGGCTCTCTTCAGGGGGCGCGACTTACTAGCGGAACTCCAACCGCGCCTGGGTGAGGACGAATCAGAGTCCGAGAAACACTTCCTCAGGACGCTTTTCCTGTAGCTATCCAAGGCAGCCTGGGACAAATCGACAGGATCTGCCGAAGGGACGCCTGACCGTTGGGGATACTCTACATCCTCCTTGCGGCTGTCAACATTCCTCCTCCCTTGGTCTTGGGAGTTTGGAAGCGGTCTAGGCCTAGGGGCAATGCAGAGCCGGTCAGACGCCCCCTCCACAGCACTGGGGACACTGCACATATCACTGTCCTTACCTTTACTTTCCATTGCAAGCAGCTGCGACTGCAAGTTGCGGATGGAGGCTTTCATAGCAGCCATTTCCGAAGACGAATCCTTAGGTTCGCTGCGGGGGGAAGGGGCTGAAACTATATTAGAGGCAGGAGAAACTACGTTAGTGTTAGGATCTAATTCCTGATCAAGATAGCAGGACCTACTAGAGCTTCTAACGGAAGCCTTCCTAACTCTATCCTTCTCCAATTTTCTAATATATGAAACCAAATTCTTCCATTCTTGCTCAGTCAAACTCTCACATTCGACACAGGTATTGTTAACAGAGCATTCATTCCCCCGACATCTTACACAAATAGTGTGAGGATCTACCGAAGCTTTCGGTAGCCTCACCTTACGCTCCTCTTTCATACACACTCTAAACACAGGTGTTACAGCAATATCAGACATAATGACAGAATATTCCTATCCAAATTCAAAAAACCGTCCACAAAAAGCGTATGCCAATCCAAAGATCAATTAATGTCACCAAAGGTCAATCCAAAAAAGATCCTCAGCAAGCGAGTAGAATTACAAGCAGGAGGAATCAACAACAGATGCTATCGGAACCGGCGACAGAGAAAATCTGATTAGAAAATGGGAATGGTTCCTAGTCCCGCCACCCAGCGGCGGGAGAGGGCTGATCACCTGACCTACCTGTCGCGTGTGCCGCGAGTTTTGAATTCTGTCGGGACGTCGGAGACTATAGCTAAGTATATATCTGCCGGGGAAGTTGCATGTACAAAAACCCCTTTTACCAAAGTCATCCTGTGACCCTGTGAACATTAGCCTGTTCAGAACCTGAAGGATCAAACAAAATGGAGGGAAGGCATATACATCCAGGTTGTCCCAGGGATGTTGGAATGTGTCCTCTGCCAATGCTAAAGGATCTGGAACCACTGAACAGAACACCTCCAGCTTCCTGTTGAAGCGTGTCGCGAAAGGGTCCAGCATGGGTCTCCCCCAAATCTGGAAAAGCTTGTCAGCCACCACTTGATGAAGGGACCACTCTGTGCCTAGGATCTGATCACGGCAACTGAATTTATCTGCGACCATGTTTCGTTTCCCTGGGATATACCTGGCTGAGAGCTCTACCAAATTGCTGACCGCCCACTGGTGAAGCTTGACGGTCAAGGCGTGAAGTTGATGTGAAACCAAGTCTCCCTGTTTGTTCACATAGGCTACCACCGTGGTGTTGTCCGACATGAGAACAAAAGAATGACCCTCTACCTTCCCCCGAAACTCCTTCAGACCCAGGAAAGCTGCCCTCAACTCCAAGACATTGATATATTGCTGCTTGTCCTCCAAACTCCAAACGCCTGAAGCAATGAGGCTGCCTAAATGAGCACCCCAACCTGCAAGGGAGGCATCTGATAACAGAAGGAAGTCAGGTGGGAGAGAACGCAGAGGGACACCCTTCAACAGATTCTGGTCGCCCAACCACCAACGAAGGTCACTCCTATACCTGAGCTATAAATGCGTTGCCAGATATCACAAGATTCCTTGCTTTCATCTGCTTTTTAACCGGATCCAGCTGGGCGCTAGAAATTATCCTATTGTTAAGACCGAAGGTTTGTTTGTGTATGAACAAATACGTTTTCATGGCAGATTTTAAATCCAATATGGCACCCACCGACTGAGGTCCCATTTGTAACTGGCATGGATTTCACATCCTTCCTAGTGCTCACTTGTAACGTTTATTGATCTTACTCAGGATTGCAGTTGTAATCAGCACAATAAAATAACGTTTTTTTGCCTATATTAGTGAAAGTATAAAACTTCTTATTCCCAGGGTCATGGTTTGAACTGAAATTCATTTTTACCTTGTAATCGGTGGTTTTATCCTTACTGCCATCACAACTGAAACTCCACAGTGCTTATTTGATTGTAATTATACACATTTTGGTCTTAATTCACTCCAAATTGCACTTGAACTACATTGCTGTTCCTGGTTCGTAAGCGCTCACTCCACAAACACTGTTGCGGGCAGCATACGACTACGCGGTTTATGAGGCGCAAAACTTTACTCCCTTAATTGTTTACTTTACTCATTATTTAGTTTAACTTTACTTTGTTTCTTCAAAATGGCAATTTGTCGAAAAATGATATTGTTATGTTACAATAAAGTTTCATACATACTTACCTGGCAGAATATATACATAGCTAAGACTCCGTCGTCCCCGACAGAAATTCAAATTTCGCGCCACTCGCTACAGGTAGGTCAGGTGATCTACCGGCCTGCCCTGGGCGGCAGACTAGGAACCATCCCCGTTTTCTATCATATTTTCTCTCTTCCACCTGTCCCTCGCGGGGAGGCTGGGTGGGCCTTTAATTGTATATATCTGCCAGGTAAGTATGTATGAAAACTTTATTGTAACATAACAATATCATTTTCATACAATCAACTTACCTGTCAGATATATACATAGCTGATTGGCACCCTTCGGTGAGGGTAAGAGACAGCTTCTATATGGAATAGACAGGTAAACAACATATGTTGTAGTATAAATAAAACCTTGGTTCCTACCTGATAGGTGGTAGACTTCGTGGGTGTTTGCCCAGTAGTCTGCATCACCTCAAGAAAACTTTAGCGAGATATATGATCTATGGCCAAGAGTTCTTGTGGGTCTGCCGATGGGGTCTTATCCGCTTACTCGGCAGAGCCTAAAAGGACTTTGTCAATGGGTGCTGATCCACTTATATGACAATACACCTTATGAAGGAGCACACAACCAATCCCGACCACCTGATCCTAACCATATGTTAGAACTAAGGATTGTTCCGAGTTATCCCCGAACTCTCACAACAACCGTAACTCAAAACCACTACACACACATACATAATTTTCAAAAAAAAAAATTATACTCATCTAATTGGATATGACAAGCGTCTCTTACTGAACACAGACGGCGCCGTGCTAAACCAAGTCCTCCATTGTTCGAAGAGACTCCAGACCATATCCAAAAAGAAGAAAAGTATATACATTTTAAGGATTGGTGTCGGCTCCCGTACCCAGAATCGTATCCGCCGATACGAAAGGACCTAGAGAAAAACACTTCTCATATGTCACACGAACGTCTTTCAAGTAATGAGATGCAAATACTGAGTTGCATCTCCAAAATGTCGTATCTATGATGTTTTTAAGCGACATATTCTTATAAAACGAGAGAGACGTCGCTACAGCTCTTACTTCATGAGCTTTTACTCTCAATAGTTGTAACTGTTCGTCAGGACAGACCTTATGAGCGTCTGTAATGACGTTTCTTACAAAGAATGCCAGTGCATTCTTGGACATCAGTCTTGTGGGGTCTTTTACCGCGCACCAAAGACCTTGTCTAGAGCCTCCCATCTGATGCTTTCTCTGAAGGTAGAACTTCAGAGCTCTAACAGGGCATAGAGACCTCTCTGCTTCTCTGCCTACGAGACTCGACATTCCTTTGACTTCGAATGACTTAGGCCAGGGATTCGTGGGATTCTCGTTTTTCGCTAAAAACAGGGTCTTAAACGAGCAAATAGCCGAGTCTCCCTTGAATCCTACTTTATCCTGCAGAGCATGTAATTCACTAATTCTCTTTGCCGTAGCTAAAGATAATAGGAATAGGCATTTTCTGGTTATGTCTCTAAACGATGCCAGATGAGGAGGTTCGAATCTTTCCGATGACAGATACTTGAGGACTACGTCTAGGTTCCAGTTCGGAGGTACTGGTTCCTTAGACTTTGAAGTCTCAAAAGACCTTATGAGATCGTGGAGATCTTTATTATTTGCCAGATCTAATCCTCTGTTCCTGAATACAGCCGAGAGCATACTTCTGTATCCCTTTATTGTGGATACGGCTAGATGAGATTTTTCTCTCAGGAATAGCAGGAAATCAGCAATTTCCGCTATAGAGGTAGTGGAGGAGGACAACTTCTTGGATCTACACCACCTTCTAAATACCTCCCACTTCGATTGGTATACTTTCGTAGTGGAGGTTCTGCGTGCTCTCGCGATCGCGCTTGCCACTTCGCGAGAAAAGCCTCTCGCTCTGACAAGTCTTTCGATAGTCGAAAGGCAGTCAGAGCGAGAGCGGGGAGGTTTTGATGGTACCTCTTGAAGTGTGTTGTCTGAGAAGATCCGTCCTTCTTGGTAGGGATCTTGGAAGTCTACGATCCACTCTACCACCTCCGTGAAACCATTCCTGGGCCGGCCAAAAGGGGGCTATTAACGTCATCCTCGTCTCCTTTGACGCCACAAACTTTTTCATTACTAACCCCAGGATTTTGAATGGGGGAAAAGCATAAACGTCTACTCGAGACCAATTTAGCAGGAAGGCGTCTACCATAAGAGCTCTTGGATCTTCCACGACCGAGCAAAAAACTGGGAGCCTTTTTGAAATGAATGTTGCGAAGAGATCCACATGAGGAGTTCCCCACAGAGACCAGAGATCGAGACACACTTCCTCGTGTAGTGTCCATTCTGTATGAAGGACCTGGTTCCTCCTGCTGAGCCTGTCCGCCCTCACATTCCTTACTCCCTGTACGAACCTTGTCAGCAGGGAGATGTTTCCTGTGAGACGTCCAAAGTAATAGGTCTCTCGTGAGCTCGTAAAGGAACGAGGAGTGCGTCCCTCCCTGTTTCCGAATGTAGGCAAGTGCGGTGGTGTTGTCCACGTTTACTTGCACTACCTTGTTTGACACCAGAGGTTCTAGGCTCTTCAAGGCCAGATGTACGGCGAAGAGCTCTTTGCAGGTTATGTGCCAAGACACCTGTGCTGGTTCCAGGTGCCTGACACTTCCTCTGAGCCTAATGTCGCTCCCCAACCTCTCTCCGACGCGTCGGAGAACAACACTAGGTCTGGGTTCTGTGTTCTTAGAGAGATCCCTTTGTTCTCTTCCAGAGGGAGCAACCACCACTGTAGGTGTGACTTTATCTCCACTGGTCATGGGAAAAACGTCCGACAGTTGTCCGGTTTTCCAGCTCCAAGACCTCTTGAGGAAGAATTGAAGAGGACGTATATGAAGTCTTCCTAGAGGGAAGAATTGTTCTAGCGAGGAAAGAGTCCCCAGAAGGCTCAACCATTCCCTCGCCGACGTTTGTTGCTTCTCTAAGAAGAGAGAGACTATCCGCAAACCTTTTGCGATTCTCTCTTGCGAAGGAAAAACTCGAAAACCCCGAGAATCCATCCGAATCCCCAGATAGACTAGGTCTTGTCTGGGGGTCAGCTGAGACTTCTCGAGGTTCACAAGCAATCCCAACGCTTCGATTAAATCCAGAGTTAACTTTAGGTCCTCCAAGCACTGTCTCTCCGATCTGCCCTGATGAGCCAGTCGTCCAGATACATAGAGACATTCACTCCTTTGAGGTGAAGAAACCTCGCCACATTCTTCATCAGGCTTGTGAAGACCTGAGGAGCTGTGGACAGGCCGAAACACAAGGCTCTGAACTGAAAGATCCTTCCCCCGTCATGAAACGGAGGTACTTCTTCGATGAAGGGTGGATCGGGACGTGAAAGTAGGCGTCCTGGAGATCTAAAGACACCATCCAATCTCCCTGTCGTAATGACGCCATGACTGAAGCAGAAGTCTCCATGGAGAACTTCTCCTTCTGAACAAATTTGTTCAGAGAGCTGACGTCCAGTACTGGTCTCCAGCCTCCCGAGGCTTTCGCCACCAGAAAAAGGCGATTGTAAAACCCCGGGGAGTGTTGATCCCGTACCAATTCTATCGCTCTCTTGTCCCACATTTGTTCCACCATCGATCGAAGAGTATCCCTCAGCACAGGATCCTTGTATTTGGCTGATAGTCCCTTGGTATTGACGTTAGGGAGGAGTGTTCAGGAAAGGGATACGATATCCCCTCCTTAAGATCGCCAAAGATGACGCGTCTGCATTTATCAGTGTCCAGGCTTCCACAAATCCCAGGAGCCTGGCACCTACTGGTGCTTGGAGGAGAGAATCTTCATTTTCCCTTCTTAAAGGGACGAAAAGCAGATCTACCTCTCTTCTCTGGAGCCTTCCTCCTTGTGGAAGGTCTGGAGGTCGGACCACCTCGAAAGGGCTGCACCGTTGTACTGGGTCCTTTCTTGTCCGATGCAGCAACAGGTTTCTTCTTTCTTGCTGACTGCGTCAGCAGATCCTGAGTTGCCTTCTCAGTTAAAGAATGCGCAATGTCCTTTACTAACTGAGAAGGGAACAAAAAGTCAGATAGAGGCGCATATAGAAGTGCTGCTCTCGAGCATGTGAGACTGCCTTTGTTAAGAAGGCGCCATATACAGTCCTTTTCTTTAAAAGACCTGCCCCAAATAAAGAGGAGATTTCAAAAGATCCATCCTGTACCGCCTTGTCAATACAAGACAATATGCATAACAGGGCTTCAGGTTCGATTCCTTCCGAATCATGGGCTTTCTTGGACATCACCCAAGGGACCAATCTAAGAAGTTAAAAACTTCCAATACACGAAAGAGTCCCTTGAGGAGATGATCCAGTTCCGAAATTCCCCACGTAATCCGTGCAGAATTGAGACTTTGACGCCGTGAAGCGTCAACCAAAGTCGAAAAATCTGTTTCGGTTTGTAGAAGGGAGAGCAATACCCATATTCTCTCCCGTCTGATACCAAATGCCTCTTTTCCCAGCTAATCTTGCTGGAGGCATGCAGAAGACTGTCCTCACTAAGTCTTTCTTAGACTTCATCCATGAGTCTAAGGAATGTAATGCTCTCTTCATCGATATGGTGGGTTTCATTTTGAGAAAAGACGAAGGCTTCTTCGTCTTAGCACTGGAAAAGAGCGAGCGCGGAGAAGGAGGAGCGGCAGGCGTCAACTCGTCTCCGTACTCCTCAAGAAGTAGGGTAGTCAACACCTTATAGTTAGACAGACCTTCTCTTCCACTATATTCGTCATCCGAGTTTTCCTCTAACTCTGGATCTACATGCGTCTCCGCTCTCCTTTCCGAACGTTCTTCTTCTTGAGGAGACAAACTCCTAATAGGAGAGGGGCTAAGGGAATGATAATCCTTCCTCTTTCCCGCTCTAATAGTCCCTTGGAAGGCGTCATAAGCCTTCGGCTTCTCTAGAATTTTAGAAGACGCTTCACGCTTACATGACGCTTCCCGTTCGCCAAGCAAGTCATGGATGACGTCTTTTGCTGACGTCTCGATGACGCTTCGCGCTTGGAAGACGCTCCGCTCTCCAAAGGCGTCCTACTTGGCGTCATAATATTGGACGGCAGCGTCATGTCTATGCTCCGTTTCCAATGACGCTTCGCGTCTAAAAGACGTCTTACGTCTCTCTGGCGTTACGAAAACTCTCGTAAGCACCTGTTCTCGCTCTCGAACTAGACGCTTCTGTAAGACGTTTAGCCGTTCCCGTCTGTATGACGCTTCTCGTTGCAACAGGTGAGAGAGGACGAGACTTCTTAATTGGAAGCGTCACGTCCTTCCGACGTGGCGCTAAAACTCCCACTAGAGATGACAGTTGCTCTTGAACTGCCATAATGATCTTTCTTGACGCTTCTCCCACGTCCAGTGCATGACGTCTTTCGTCATCACTCGGGGGAGAAGAAGGAAAGGGTACTTCCGCGTACACTTCAGGTGACGCTGACGCCCCCTTCGCTTTCTTGCTAGAAGACGGAGCGTCATCTGAGAAACGCTCGGACTAGAATCTATGTCAGGCTTCATATGACGCTTCAGCGGTCTCGACAAGTTCGATTCCTTCCACCCTCGTTTAGGTGAGGGAGAGGGAGAGGACGAGAAACACTCGCGAAGGACGCTTTTTCTATAGCGCCCTTGAGCCGCCTGCCACGAAGCAGAGCTAGCTGAAGGGACGTCTGACCGTTGGGGATTCCCCACAACCTCCTTAAGGCTTTCGACTTTCCTTCTCCTCTGGGCTTGTGAGCTTGGAAGAGGTCTAGGCCTGGGAGCGTCGCAGGGACGATCAAACGCCCCCTCCACAACACTGGGAGAACTCACTTCACTGTAATGCTCACTTTCACTAGCCTTACCTTTGAAGTCAGCCATCTTGGACTTCATGTCTCTAATTGTAGCTTTCAGATTGGCGATTTCCGATGCCGAATCCGAAAAAGCACTCTGAGAATGAGATACATAGGGAGAATCTACATCAGTAGGAATAGAATTATCAGTGAAAGGCTCAATAGGCCTTGAACTCACACCTTTCAATCGTCTAATTCTATCCCTCTCTAACTTCTTCAAATAAGAAGTCAAAGTCTTCCACTCTTCTGCATTCAATCCCTCGCATTCCTTACAAGTATTAATAGCAGAACACTAAACCCCCTACATTTACGGCATACAGTGTGAGGATCAACCTAAGCTTTCGGTATCCTCACCCTGCAGCCTACATTCACACACATTCTCACACTCACATTAGAATCAGACATACTGAGAAAAATCCAAAAGAGAGTTATTCCAAAACAGCCACTGTAGCGAATGCCAAAACACGATCCAAATACGTCACCAAAAAGCCGAAAAACGATGATCAAAGGATGAAAAATGAATCTAAGTCAGGAGGTAATAACAACAATGTTGATACCACCGGCGACAGAGAAAATATGATAGAAAACGGGGATGGTTCCTAGTCCTGCCGCCCAGGGCAGGCCGGTAGATCACCTGACCTACCTGTAGCGAGTGGCGCGAAATTTGAATTTCTGTCGGGGACGACGAGTCTTAGCTATGTATATATCGACAGGTAAGTTGATTGTATGAAATTGCATTTTTCCTAACTATACAAACCTGAGGTCCTTTTACAATAGGAAGGTCACTAGCGGCAGCTGGAACGGTCGTAAGCTTCAAACAAGGGAGTTCGGTAGTTAACTGCTTGTCCGACAGTGCGCGCGCCGCATGACTGGGAGGTGAAGAATCACTTTTGCTTTAGGCCCAGGAAAAATGCAGAGTGAGGGGTGGCATGAGGTGGGACTATATGTAAAGGACCTCAGGTCTTTATAGTTAGGAAAAATGCAATTTTCGACAAATTGCCATTTGTTCCGATACGTAATACAAACCATCGGTCCTTTTACAATAGGAAGACTCACTTCTTGGTGAGAGGAATCTGAGTCTTAAAAACAGACTGGTGTTCGCCCAACCTTGGATTGCCTCCCTGGTCGTAAGAGCAGAGGGAGGGATCCTAGCCTCTGCCCAATTGATCGGGGTATGTACCGCAGCATCAATGGTCAGACCTCTGGACCCAAGTAATAAGAGGGAGGCAAGCGTACCTCTTAAAACTAGCAAGCAAGAAATTGTTCCTATTGCAAGAGGCAATATGAAGCATGGGTTGTCTCTTGTTGGCTTCCACTTCCCCCCCTTGTTGGGGGAAGTGGTGGATAATCGCTCCTATCCCTACTGAAAGGGATAGGATGGGGCTCGTCGAGTAGCTACCTGGCATCGCCTCCTGATCCAGCATAGTGACGACCGCGTCCCTCTGCCCACAGGTAGAGGGAGAGAAAAAGATGGGGAAGAGAAGGCCAGTCACATTCTCATTCACCTATCCCTTCATGCAGTCACACAAGGATGCGATGCTATTCTGTCCGCTCGGGTGCTGGGTAAGCTACACAACATGATATTGTTATTGTACAATAAAGTTTCATACATACTTACCTGGCAGATATATACTTAGCTATAGACTCCGTCGTCCCCGACAGAAATTCGAATTTCGCGGCACACGCTACAGGTAGGTCAGGTGATATACCGCCCCGCCGCTGGGTGGCAGGAATAGGAACCATTACCGTTCTAGAACCAGACTTTCTCTTCCACCTGTCTCCTGAGGGGAGGCTGGGTGGGTCATTTAATCATATATATCTGCCAGGTAAGTATGTATGAAACTTTTAATTTTAGAAAAAGAAAAAAAAAGACAATAACAATATCATTTTCATACATTCAACTTCCCTGTCAGATACAGTAGTACCTCGAGATACGAAAGGCTCAACTTACAAAAAATCCAAGTTACGAAAGCAAAGACGAAAAATTTTACTGCTCTACATACGAAAAGTTTTCAAGATACGAAAGGTTTCTGAAAGTCCGAGATTCGCTCCATAACAATTTTGAAACTCGCGCCGCACACCGCCATCTTAGTTATCGTAGACTCTCCACCATCCTCCTGCTCTCCCATTGGTTCCTGATGCTAGCAAAGCCATGAGATCCTTCTCTCTAATTGGACAGCATCCCTCCCATCATGCATCTTCTATACATACGTACTACGTGTTGGCGTGCTTTAGCTCGGCCACTTCGCACCCGAAACTTTACCGTACGCATTCGGCATTCGTTCGCTCCAACGATTTCGTTTAGTAACGTAAATTCGTTAGTGATTTCGTTGCAGTACATATTATCGTGTTGTGCGAAGACTGTATTATTACGTATTTGTGTAACTTTACGTAAATTAACGTAGTCATGGGTCCCAAGAAAGTTGAAATTCACGGAAAGAAGCGCATGCTGTCTCTGGATGGAGACAAAGATGGAGATCATAAAGAAGTACGAAGCTGGTATGCGATTGACTGTGATCACAAAGGAATACGGCCGTAATCCGTCGACAATAGGCACCATCCTTAAACAGAAGGATGCCATCAAAGCAACTACACCATCGAAGGGCATCACTATTTTCTCCAGCAAGAGGAGCCATGTGCACGACGAGATGGAACGGCTGCTCCTCGTCTGGATAAAAGACAAAGAAATCGCTGGCGATACAGTAACAGAGACGGCAATCGCTCACAAGGCCAGTGCTATTTTCGGCGATTTGATTGCGCAGGCGGAAGACGACGGAGGGGAAGGGACTTCAACGCAAACCCCAGAGTTCAAGGCTTCGCATGGCTGGTTCGAGAAATTCCGTAAACGGACTGGCATCCATTCGGTGGTGCGTCATGGGGAGGCTGCCAGCTCGGACACGAAAGCAGCCGAAGCATTTAAGAAGACTTTCGACGAGATGATGACAAAGGAAGGCTACAGTTCTCAGCAGGTTTTCAACTGTGATAAGAATGGCCTTTTTTGGAAAAAAATGCCTCGTCGGACGTACATCACGGAGGAAGAGAAGAAGCTACCCGGGCATAAGCCTATGAAAGACAGGCTTACGCTCGCACTTTGTTCGAACGCCAGTGGGGATTGCAAGGTGAAGCCCCTACTGGTGTATCACTCCGAGACTCCTCGAGCCTTCAAGGCCCACAAAGTGTTTGAAGGAGAAGCTTCCAGTGATGTGGAGGGCTAATGCAAAAGCCTGGGTAACGAGGCTTTTGTTCACCGAGTGGGTAAATCTGTGTTTCGGCCCGACTGTGAAGAGTTTTTTGCAAGAGAAGCGCCTCCCCCTGAAATGTCTGCTGGTGTTGGACAATGCCCCTCCCCACCCTCCTGGCCTCGAGGAAGATATCCTAGCGGAGTATTCCTTCGTTAAGATTCTTCTTCTTCCGCCCAACACCACCCCTCTCTCCAGCCCATGGACCAGCAAGTGATAGCAAACTTTAAGAAGCTGTACACGAAACATCTTTTCAAAAGATGTTTCGACATCACCGATACCACAAACCTCACCTTGCATCAATTTTGGAAGGAGCATTTCGACATCGTCATTTGCATCCGACTCATCGACCAAGCTTGGCAGGAGGTTTCGAGGCGAACCTTGAATTCCTCGTGGAGGAAACTCTGGCCTGATGCCGTATCCGCCCGAGACTTCGAGGGATTCGACGTGGGCGAAGCTGGTGCTGCTGAGTCCGAAACAGTTGACGATCCCGAAACTGTTTCCCAGCCAGATCTTGACGAGATCGTTGCACTCGGCAAGTCCATGGGTCCTGGTCGTCGACGAGGACGACATCAACGACCTTCTCGAGGAGCACCAAAAGGAGCTTACGACGGATGTGCTGAAGGAGTTGGAGGCCATGCAACATAACGTCGTTCAAGAAGAGTTCTCTAGCAGCGGCGATGAAGAGGAGGAGGAGCCTATGACAACGGCAGAAATTAAGGATGTCTTAGCCGCTTTTCATAAAGTGCAAGTTTTATCGAAAAACAGACAACCCCGAAAAGGCTCACACAGGTCGTATGCTTGCGCAGTTCGATGACGTTTGCTTGAGTTGTTTCAGGAGCATTGTCAAAAGCAGGGAGAAGCAATCTTCCTTGGATAGTTATTTTTTAAAGAGGCCTTCAGCATTAGCAGGAGTAAGCAAAAAGGAAGAACCAGGTGATAAAAAACAGAAAGTTGAAAGCAAAAAGGAAGAACCAAGTGATGAAAAACAGAACGTTGAAAGTGGTGATGAAGTTGAAATTCTGTAAAAAAAAAAAGCCTACATAAAAGTAGCAAGTTAAAAATAAAAAAAAAAATAAAAAAAAAATTTACGTAATTTTTAGATTTTTGTAAGTTAAGTGTTACAGTTTTGTTAATGTTTTTCGTAAATTTTATTTTTATAGTTTTCCTTAAATTTTTTGTGTTTTCGTAAAGTTAAGTGTACGTACGTACGTTATCTGCCGTTTGTCCTCCTCCTCCTCCTCTGCCGCCACTTTCGGAGATAGCCTCACTCGAAAGGTAAGCTTCGACATTTTACGTTACAGTAATAATATTTCTTGTACACTAATTATACACTTTATTTACAGGTTTGGATTTTTATTCTTAATTTAGGTATTGAATGGTCCAAATTGTTGTAGTATTTCATTGTTTATAGTCAATTTAGCTTTATTATGAAATTTAATGGGGTGTTTTTGGAGGGCTTGGAACGGATTAGCCATTTTACATGTAAAATGTGTTCCAAGATACGAAAAACTCATTATACGAAGGCCGCCTCGGAACGGATTAATTTCGTATCTCGAGGTACTACTGTATATACTTAGCTGATTGGCACCTTTGGCGGAGGGTAAGAGACAGCTAATTACTGATTAGACAGGCAAACAACATACGTTGTAGGTAATATACAGGGGGTCCTCGAGTTACGACGTTGATCCGTTCTTAAGATGCGTCGTAACACGATTTTCAGCTTAAGTCGGAACATTAAAAAATACCACATGATTTAATGTAAATACCTATCAATAACAATGAGAGAACAATTCCTTACCTTTATTAATTTGATTGGCTTGCACACTGGAGAGGAAGCTGCGGTGCTGGAGAGACTGGGGGAGGTTAGTGAAGAGAAAAAGAACCTCCAGAAGATGCTGGAGATGCTGAGGCAGGTGATTCTTGAGGTGAGGCAGAACATACTACTGGAGATGCTGGGGCAGGTGAGTCTTTAGGTGAGGCAGAACCTACAGAAGGTTGCTTTCATAGGAGCAGATCCTTTCACATGTTCAACGATGCGCTCTTTATCTTTGATAATGGTAGCAACGGTCGAACGGCTAAGGCCAAGCGAGCGGCCAATGTTTGTTGGCATTTCTCCCTTCTCAGATCGCTTTATAATGTCCACTTTAATTTCCATGGTGATGGCCTTTCTTTTCTTCGATGCACTACCATCAGAAGAGTCCGCCTTGCGCTTGGGAGCCATAACAAAGAGCAAAAAGTTACAAAAACGATACAACACGAGGGAGAGAGAGGCAGTGTAAACAACCAAAATGGCGTATGGGCGAGGAATGAGCGTAGCGAAGCGACGCCGTCCTCTCCCCCACAAAGCGTATTCTTCCGCCGTGCGCCCGGAACTAGTTCGCGTTTGTTTACGTCGCTTACGACGCTAAACCGCGTAAGATGGAACGACGCAAAATATTATTTTTTATATTTTTATGGGGGCGCGTTCGTAACCACGAAACATCGTAAGTCGAGACTGGCGTAACCCGAGGACTTACTGTATATACAAAAAACCTTGGTTCCTACCTGTTTTGGCGGAAGATTTCATAGCTAGTGCTTACAAGTCTACTTTGCCTCAAGAGCCTCAGCGAGGATGTGACCTATGGCTAAGACTGTCGATGGGGTCTTATCCACTTACTCAACAGAACCTGATGGCCTTTGTCAATGGGGCCTTATCCACTTACATGACAATACACCTATGCCTAATGGCATAATAAAGGAGTACAACACCAATCCCGATCACCCGATCCTAACCGTGGATTAGTACTAAGACTGAAAGGAGTTATCCCCAACCACCTTTCAAACAACCTTAAAATTCAACACCAAATTCTTTTTAAAACTAAAACTAAACAAAATTAAGGATCAGTCTTATCTCCTTTACCCAGCACTGTATCCGCTGATACATAAGGACCCAGAGAGAAGCATTTCTTGTATGTCACTCTCACATCTCTTAAATAATGGGAGGCAAACACAGAGTTGCATCTCCAGTAAGTCGCTGCTAAGATATTTTTCATCGACATGTTTTTGTTGAAAGATATCGATGTTGCAACGCCTTCACTCTTAACATTTCAAATTAATCACTTTTGCATTTCATGTGTGCTTCAGTAATCACATTCCTGACAAAAAAAGCTAAAGCGATTTTTGACATATAGTGACCTTTCCAGTTCCTTTCCCACAAGTTGAGAAAGCCCTTTAACCTCAAAACTTCTAGGCCAAGGCCTAGAAGGGTTCTCATTTTTGGCTAAAAATAAAGGCCGGAAAGATACAACTGCAGAGTCTCCTTTAAATCCCACTCTTGAGTCTAGGGCCTGCAACTCACTGACTCTCTTGGCAGTTGCGAGAGCCATGAGAAAAATGCATTTTCTTGTAATGTCTCTGAAGGATGCTTAATGAGAGGGCTCGAACTTCTCTGACGTGAGGAACTTCAGAACCACGTCTAGATTCCAACTAGGGGAAAGCGAAGATTTCGATTTTGATGTCTCAAAAGACCGTATCAGGTCATGAAGATCTTTGTTTTCTTCTATGTTCAAGCCCCTGTTCCTGAACACAGCAGATAGCATGATTCTATATCCCTTTATTGTAGAAACTGCCAATTGAGATTCTTCTCTCAGGTATAGAAGAAAATCGGCAATATCGGTCACAGAGGTATCGGAGGAGGACAGCTGCTTCGCCTTACACCATCTATGGAAGACTTCCCACTTCGATTGGTAGATCCGCATGGTAGAGGATCTTCGTGCTCTTGCAATTGCTCTTGCAGCCTTGCAAGAAAAGCCTCTCGCTCTGACCAGTCTTTCGATAGTCGAAAGGCAGTCAGGGAGAGAGCGTGGATGTTTTTGTGAAACCTCTCGAAGTGGGGTTGTCTGAGCAGATCTGTCCTTTCGGGAAGAGATCTGGGGAAGTCCACCGTCCATTCCAGTACCTCTGTGAACCATTCTCGAGCGGGCCAAAAGGGAGCGATGAGTGTCATCCTCGTTCCTTCCGAGGACACAAACTTCCTTAACACTTCCCCCAGTAGCTTGAACGGGGGAAAAACATAAGCATCTATGCCCGACCAATCCATGAGAAGGGCATCAATTGCTATGGCTCTGGGATCCTCCCCTAACGAGCAGAAGTTCTCCATCCTTCTGGAGAGGAACGTCGCAAACAGGTCTATCTGAAGTTTCCCCCATAGAGACCACAGTTTCTGGCAGACTTCTGAATGGAGAGTCCATTCTGTAGGAAGGACCTGGTTCTTCCTGCTCAGTCTGTCTGCTCTTTTATTCCTCCCTCCTTGAACGAATCTTGTTAGGAGTACTATTTTCCGTTCCTCTGCCCAGATCAATAGAGCTCTTGCTAACTCGTATAGGGAGAAAGAGTGAGTCCCCCCCTGCTTTCTGATGTATGCCAGAGCCATGGTGTTGTCCGAGTTGACCTGGACCTCCACGCCTCTGACGTCCTCTTCGAAATGCCTCAAAAGCCAAATGAATGGCTAGAAGCTCCTTTGCATTTATGTGCCAGGACATCTGTTCTCTCGTCCAGATGCCCGACACTTCCTTCGCTCCTAGTGTTGCTCCCCATCCTGTTTCCGAGGCATCGGAAAACAACACTAGGCGAGGGTTCCGCAGAGACAAGGACACTCCCTTGTTCCTTCTTAGAGGGTCTAACCACCATTGCAAGTGGTATTTGATCTCTTGTTGTAGAGGGAAAGAATTCGCAAGTTCTCCTGTCTTCCTGTTCCACATTTTCTTCAGGTAGAACTGCAGAGGTCTCATGTGCAGCCTCCCCAGAGAAACGAACTGCTCTAGCGACGAAAGGGTGCCCAGAAGACTGAGCCATTCCCTCGCTGAGCTTCACTCTTTCTCTAGGAAGGCCGAGACTTTCTCCAATCCTCGAGCAATCCTTTCTTGAGATGGAAATGCTCGAAAACCCCGAGAATCCATCCGAATCCCCAGATACACAATGTCCTGGCTGGGGATCGTCTGAGATTTCTCGAGGTTTACGAGCAATCCGAGTGATCTTACAAGATCTAGAGTCGTTTCCAAGTCCTCCAAACACTGTTGTCTCGATCTCGCTCTTATGAGCCAATCGTCCAAATAGTGTGATATGTTCACCCCCTTCAGAGGTAGCCATCTTGCTACGTTCCTCATCAATGCCGTAAACACTTGAGGAGCCGTTGAGAGGCCGAAGCACAAAGCCCTGAATTGGAAAATCCTGCCCTGCACCATGAATCGAAGATATTTTCTCGATGAAGGATGCAGGGGGACGTGAAAGTAAGCGTCCTGCAGGTCGAGGGAGACCATCCAATCTCCTGGACGCAGAGCCACAAGTACCGAGTTGGAAGTCTCCATAGAGAACTTTGTCTTCTCCACGAAGCGGTTCAATGCGCTTACATCCAGCACAGGCCTCCACCCCCCCGAGGCTTTCGGCACTAGAAAAAGGCGATTGTAAAAGCCCCGGGAGTGAGGATCCTGCACTGTTTCGATGGCCTCCTTCTCTCGCGCCTCGCAGGAGCCTCAGGCGCCTGGCAGGCGCCTCGATCCTGTATGTATCAATATTGGTTGGAGCCTCTCGCCTGGTAGGCGTTTCGCGCCTGGCTGGCACCTCGTCCGAGCTATCTGAAACTTCTGCTGGACGGGATTTTTTGATAGGAAGGAAGCGGTCCTTTCTCCAAGGAGGATCCTTCTTTAATACTCAAACCAACGAAGATATTTGCTGTTGCATTTCATTAAGGATCTTCGTAGCAACGTCTTCTTTCTCCGTATCCGATCTAGGGGAAGGAGGATTTGATGAATAAATCTCTTTCTTCTTCTTCTCAGGTGGATAGTCATCCGGAAAACTTTCCGGGCTAGAATCCAGAGCTGGCGAATTCCACAATCTTTTAGAAGGTCTCGATAGCTTGTCAGAACTCCACCCTTTTTTTGATGAAGAATCGGAGGACAAAAAATACTGTTTTAGGATGCCTTTCCAACGGCTATCCTTGGCAGTCTGGGACGTTACTACAGATCCTGCCGAGGGGACGCCTGACCGGTGGGGATTCTCTGAAACCTCTGTACGGCTTTCGACATTCCTTCTTCTCTGGGCTTGGGAGCTTGAAAGAGGTCTAGGCCTGGGAGCGAGACAGAGCCGATCAGATGTACCCTCCACTTCACTGGGAACACTTTCACTTTGCTTACCTTCAAAATCTTTAAGTTTGCGTTCCATCCTCAAGAGGGAAGCCTTTAAATTTGCAATTTCCGATACCGAACTTGCAGAATCTGATAAAGGAGAAGGTAATGCTGTATGGGAGGAAGCAACAATTACATTAGAGATAGGTACTAAACTACTAACTGGCTCGTTAGAGAACGACCTACTCAAACTTTTGGAAGAGGCTTTTCTAGCCTTATCCCTTTCCAATTTTCTCAAATATGAATTAAGAATCTTCCATTCCTCCTCATTTAAATTCTCACATTCAGCACAAGTGTTAGATTCGGAACATTCATTCCCTCTACACTGCTTACAAATAGTGTGAGGGCCTACCGAAGCTTTTGGTAGCCTCACACTACAACTCTCATTCACACACACTCTGAATGTAAAACTAGTGTCGGACATTCTAAGAAAATTCCAAACCAAAATCCAAATAACAGTCCACAAAAGCATATGCCAAGCCAGAGATCCATTATGTCACCAAAAATATCAGTCTAGAAGATCAACGGCGATGAAACACGAAAGTCAAAGTCAGGAGGAACTAGCAACGATGTTACCAGAACCGGCGACAGAGAAAATCTGGTTCTAGAATGGTAATGGTTCCTATTCCTGCCACCCAGCGGCAGGGCAGTAGATCACCTGACCTACCTGTAGCGTGTGCCGCGAAATTCGAATTTCTGTCGGGGACGACGGAGTCTATAGCTAAGTATATATCTGACAAGGAAGTTGAATGTATGAAAATGTTGAGCAGCCGCCACCATGGGTCCTAAGGAACAAGTGTCCAAGGACCTGTGGGCTATATCCTGAAGGCAGAAGGAGGTACAGGTGGTCTGGTTGGACCAGACCCCTGCCTTCAGTACCTGCGCCACGAAGAAGTTCTTGCGGAACGCAAGGGAAGGACCAATATCTCTGACTTCGTGGGCTCTCAAACGAAGGGTACGGATGTCGTCGCTACCATCAGCTTCATACGCCCTCCTGATCACCTCACGCAGCCAGAAAGAAAGTGTTCCTGTATACTTCTTTCTTGGTCATCCCGGTGCTAACGAAGAGGCGTCGACACTCAGGCCTGAGGGGCCGAGTTCTCTTCAGATAGCGCCGTAGCGCCCTCACAGGACAAAACAGCATCTCATCCGCACGATGTCGGTGAAGTCCATTAGGGAGGGGATTGTGAAAGACTTGAACCGATTGGCAGGGACCGAAGGATTCCGAGTCTTTTCTACGAAGGGTTGGTACGAAATCGAGCGTCACAAATCCCCATCCCCTCGATGCTTGACTTCGCAAGAAAAGCCATGTAGTTCCCCTACTCAGAGGGAAAGAAGGGAATAGTCGCGATGACCTATCCCTCTTTCTCGACATAATCTTCGGTGATGTTCAGTACCCAAACTGGTCTATCCGTCTGCAGCGAAGTGTCAAGCCTTCTCATATCCCATTGCAGTGAAGTCTCTCGCGGTCTTGTACCCCACTGTGGCGAAGTCTCTTTGTCTCCGTAGTGGACATGACACCGACACTCCATGAGTGTCGATGGTATGGATACTGGAACCAGCTAGTAGAACGAAGTAATGGTTGATCTGGAACAACCGAACTAAGTCCACAGCGTAGCTCGTAACGGACTTGGACGCTTCGACAGCTCCCGACTGACTGCGTTCGATTGTGTAAGGCGAGCTGTCCAAGCATCCGAGCATAGTCACGTGACCCTCGCCTTTAAAGGGGGAGACCATACAAATTGTCTATTCGTTGCCACCGATGCCGAAAAGCGAGGTGATGATTCTCCCAAGGCATGTGCCCAACAGGCGAAAGTCAATTGCCTTCTAGATGGCAAGACAGAAGTTCTCATAGTAGTTGAATCTCAGCTAAGGAGAAACAACACTATGCGCCGTGGAAGACGAAGGTGGAAGGTGAATGCAGACCTACGTCTTCACAGCCGAATCGAGAGAAGTAATTTTCAAGATTCTGAACCTGTGCTTACAAAGGACTGAAAACGCTAAACCGCTATTTCATTGCTGTTCAGTGAGAAGTCGTAGTTGCAATGAAAGCGGAGCCCTTTTCAGTAATGAAACAGGGATGTACTGCCTGAAGAACCGCTTCTCATGGGCTGAATCAAAATCTTCTTCTTTCAGGTTATCCAGGGAGGACATATTTATACTTGGAAGTAGAGCTGGCAGGGCGGGGAACAGGCGATGTCTTCCGTTATACATCTACAATTCGGGGTGAACAATGAACAATTGCACACCTACGAATACGAGATATATTTAGAAGACAAACTCAGATGTCTGAAGAAATCATTCCGCATTATCACTGCGGCAGGTGCGATGCAGTGGGAGACTAGGCTACAGACTTCTGTTACCGTGCAGTAAACAGAAAGATGATAGTCTATTGAGATATCTCTGTCTGAAAATTCTCGCAATGTCTGAGACGATGCAGTAGAGATGGTCATTCACATATGTGAGAATCCCAACCAACCAGAGACCTAAGTCTGTGATTTTCGGGCAGAGATACGGTTCGGTAGTCAATCATTGTAGAGGAGAGAGACATAAACCGACTGTGCATCTCGAAGAGCCAGCTGGTACTGGGCTGCGGCAGGCAGCCCAATACACCGCTAGCTCTCGCTCACTCGTCATCCTGAGTTGCCAGGTAATCCATTCCAAGAAGGAATGCGTTCGGCTAGAACCATCGAGCGCAAAAAAATACGCTCGAGCATTTGCATTTAAACAAAACGGATTTCGGTGAATACAAAAGCTGAGGTGGTGTTGTCGTAACAATACCATAAGTATCTCAAAATTGAAACTGGTAACTCCTGGGAGGTTGCAGGCAGTCCCGAGTTGCAGTTCAATTAAGAAGATACTACGTATTCGTCTCAGTCACAATCTGTAGAGTTAAACTACGGTATGTGCCTACACCTCGAACAATTCAACTGATTAACAGAATCATGTCGCGAGGGCAATATATGTAGTATATTTGTAGGTTCCTGTACAAAGACCTCCATCCTAAATTCTTTTCCATGCGAGGAATGAGAATAAGGACTGGAAGCCGACACCCTTCATTCTCTAATGAAGAGAGTGAAGGAGAAGTTTTCCCCAAAGGAAGACTTCAATGGTGATAACAGGATACCGAAGACGATAGTTCAAGCCAAACTGGATGTTCCCACCCGTTCTTCTCTATCCCAGGGTTGGCCACCTACTGTGAGATATTCTTCGTTCAGCAGCAGTACTTCTTCCAAACGCTAGAAATTCCAGGAATTCGAGCATTTGGCAAGATTCCCGATTATCGTAGTAACAATTATCTGGGATTCTCGTCTAGCCCACTCAGGACCGTGGTTTCATCCAAGTGTTTGCAGATCGTAGAAAACCAAAACACTCTGAGTGCTAGAAATTCCGGAGAATTCTAAGTGCTCGGCGAAACCCCCACCGAATTCGTCAGGCGATCATTAGTTGGTGGCCCTCCCGATTCCCGTAGAAATCGAGGATGGGGCAGGATCCTTCCTCAGCGACGGGGACTTATGTCCGGTAGGACCCGAAGGTCCCCCCAGGAACACAGTCCCCAACGTGGAATCCTACGGAGAACGCTCTGCAGGATCCCTCCCCTTTCCTTCGTAGCCGAAGGGAGAGAGGGAATGGGGGAGGAAAATTGGATACTCGCTCGCCTTCCCAGCGGAACTAGCAGTTGGAGAAGCGAGTACGAGCAGCCATCACCTTGCGGTGATGGCGGCTCAGAGTCTGGGAAAACGTTACAGTCAGGAGAAAACGTTTTCCCGAGGAGGGTTACGAACTCGTACTGTAGGCTAAGTGTCTGCCGCCACCGTGACCGTCGTCTGGGTGGGGCTGAGCGAGCACCTGACAGGAGAGAGCCGATACCGTCCTCCGACGCGTCCCAGTCCTCGTCGAGGCTGAAACCTCTCAAGAGGACCGAAGGGGGAGCGCACCCTGTTCTCTTGGGTGCGTGGTCCAGACGGACCGTCACATGAACAGTGGTGATGGTCCCTCCCAGAGTCTGGGAAGCATCATTCATCCTAGCCAGCCCCCCACGATCTTCTCCAACCACTTGAGCGAGGATCTGTTGGTCCCAAAACCGAACCAGGCTCGTGGCCGTATCGTAAGAAGAGCATTCCTCACGGTCACTCCTGTTTGCCTCGTTCCTCCCGGTGTGGCCCGAGGAGGTTGAAGGGACAGGTGAGGGAGACTTGATGCTCCTACCCTGCCTACTAGCAGAACTAGTAGGCTGGGAGGACTGCAGGCGATCGCCAACCAATGGTGGCGATCAAGCTGCAGGTCTGGACCAGCGGCTTCTTGCGGAGAAACGCTGGACCAAAGAATGGGTTAACCTGTTTGGGCGGCATCGGATCCTCGGATGGCACGTAGAATTTTCTCTGTCACAGTAGAGGATGAGGAAGTAGCTTAGATGACCTGCCAGACCGAAGCGAACCCTCCTGTCCGGAGAAGAGTGAGTCCACCTGGCCTAGCACCAAGTCGGCCAGTTCTGATCGCGGAAGACCCACCGTCACCCTGGGTTCCTTTTTAGGACGTGGGCTCAGAAGGTGGGAGCGGCAATCCTTCCCCGAGGTCGTTGTGCTGACGAGTCAGCGCAACGACCTCAGCAAAATTCCTCTGGATCTCAGGAGTGACCACATCTTGAGGAGTAGGACCGTCAAGCCCCTCCAGCAAGAACGACTCTAGAGACCCTCCTCCTTCAAAAGGAGGAACAGCGACAGACCCCTCCCGGTCTCCTTCTGCCACTTGCGCATACGACCTGGTCAATCCGAGGACCGTGCCTGGCACGTAGGGTGTCGTGGTGGGATCGTGAGGGGGCGATCACTCATTGTTGCCTCGCCCTTCCCGGTGTAACCCGAGGAAGTTGAAGGAACAGGAGAGGAAGACTTGACGCTCTCCCCTGGCTCACCGGCAGAACTGGTGTGCTTGGGGGGCTGCAGGCGATCGCCAACCCGCGGTGGCGATCGAGCTGCAGGCCTGGTCGCGCCGCTCCCCTGGGGCGAGCGGTTGGACCGAGAACAGCGGCCCCGGTCCCGTGCGTCAGAGGAGCTGCTGCTGGTCCCTCTATCCGTCTGGTCCCGGTGGGAGCAGTGGTCAGGGGACCTGCAGAGACCACTGTCGCGGTGGGACCGGTGCCTGTTCTCATGGTGCGTCGAACCGCTGGAACCAGCTGGTTCCTGCGATTGAGGGGACCACTTACCAGCCTCAGCCCGTGGGTGGTCTGGGACCGTCACGGCAACCCTGGTAACCAGCTGGTCGCTACGAGAGCGATCGCTGGCCTGGAGAGAGTCACCTGAGTGGCTCTCACCAGCCTTCGGCTCCGTGCCTTGGTCCTGGTGCTGAGCGAACTCGGACGCCTGAGCCTTGGCTGCACAGTCGCCCTTGGGAGACCGTACACTCGGTACCTCTCACGAACGAGAGGCCAAGCCGGAACCTGGTGTAGCGGCAACACCCCTAGCACCAGGCGAGGAAGTACTGGTGCTAGCAGGTACCCCTCTGGTCCCCGTCTTCTTCTTCCTTGCGGAAGGAGAGACAGGCCCCGCTCCCGAAGGAGCAGGAGGACCAGCAGAAGAAACCCCCGTCCCACCGAAGTGAGACAGGCCCTTAGAAGTTCCTGAGGGAGCCTTCTTAGGGGGGAAGGAGGCAGCTTTCTTCTTCCTCGGCTTGGAAGCCTTAGAAGTCGAAGGGGAAGAGGCGGCAGCAGGCGACGAAGAAGATGACGACAACACCTTCCTCTTCTTCTTCTTCGTCAGCTCCCTCAGGACAGATGTCAGGTCCTCCATCCAGGATGGAGCCGGGGCTGCTGTTGCCGAAGCAACAGGGCCCGGCTGCACCTGTCTGGAAGGACCAGTGACTGGGGCAGCAACACCACGGGCTGAGACGACGTCAGCAGATGCAGGAACAGCAGGAGCGGCAGGTACGGCAGGTATGACAGGCAGGTCAGGTACAGCAGGAGACGGGGCAGCAGCCAGCGACAACCTGGGTACCGGCGGCAGGTCCAGGGGTGAGTTCTTCGGGCATCGGAAGTCAGGGGCTGGCAGCACAAAGAACCCAGGAAGGGGAAGCATGGCTCTCCTCGGCATGGCAGTGATCGGGCCCTGCACAGAGGCCGTCGGAGTCACTGACATCACGTGCGGGCTGTAGACCAGGTGAGGAGGGGCGGCATACCCTGGAGTCGAGACAGTGGTGGTCACCGCTCCATGGGTGACCGGCACAGCACCCGCCAGATGCTGGAGCAGCCCCTGGACGCTCAGCATGCCCTGGAGCCCCAGCGACACCCGCACCTGGCCGAGGTCGTCGCCCGCAGCAGGAGCACCTGAGGAAGCAACGGTCGGGTGATTAGGAAGGGTTCCCCCTCGCGTGGGGGGGTTTCGCTGCGAGCCCTCGCGCCCTCCTCTACGCTCAACGGATCGGGCAAAGAGAAGGACCGAGAAACCCCCCCCAAGTGAAAGGCGCCATACGTGGGAACTGAGCCGGGGGCAGGTAAGAAGAGGAAGTGTCCGTAACCAAGGGAGTCCCTGAAGAGCTTTCCGACGACTCCTTGGCAGGTCTACGCTTCCTCCAACCCTCGTGCAGCACCCACTGCACCTCCGACCAATACGCATAAAATTACATGGCTCGGTCCGAGGGCATTCACGCCCCCGCACAAAGGACATGAGGATCTATCTCGGGGAAAGAGCGAAAGACCCCACACTTGCGGCCCTCCACACCAGGGTAAACTCTGCGGCTGATGGGGGGGCGCAGGGATAGCTCCATTGCCCGAGAATCCATAATCAATGTAATAAAAAGTAATAAAGAAAGTCACGTACTTACAATACACTTTCCCTACACTGACAAACCAAGTTGAGAAACAAAACACAACCAAAGTATACGACGATGAAGCGGGCAGAGAGCGATGACGAACACGTCCTCCACCCACGCGACCGAAAGCAAAAGTGATTGTTCACCTCCCAGTCGCGCAGTGCGCGCACAGTCGGACAAGCAGTTAACTACCGAACTCCCTTGTTCGAAGCTTACGACCATTCCAGCTGCCGCTAGTTACCCTCCTATTGTAAAAGGACCGATGGTTTGTATTACATATCGGAACAAATGTTTATTTAATTCATGTCTACTATCCATTTTTTGCAACCAAATTAAACCCCCAAAATTACATATATTTCTAAAGTAGATACGAGCAGACGATGGCAAAATGACTCATTGTTGCCAGTTTAGTGGAGCTTCACACATACGCCAATGCGATTACAAACTGTTTCCATGATTTCTAGTTGTCATAGTAATGCAATAATGATCAAATTGCTCTAATATGTATAGTACATACTACAAATAGATACGCTAATTTCACGTATTTCCCAAGTTTTGTGTAAGTCTTATACCCAGTTTGGAGGGTAAACACATACCAATTGGCAACACTGATAAACAATAGAAGAGCGCAAACAAACAATACTGTAGGTACTGTTCACAGCCAACTGTTGATATTTGAGTCAGGAATCCATTTTTAAATTAATAATCATGATTATGTAAACAATTTGTGCAGTTCATAACCTTATACTACCGTTTAACTTTTTATTTAAAAAATTATCTAGTGCACGCTTCTTCCTCTTCTACCAAAACATTGTAGCTTCCTTGGATAAGCCGCGGTTGGTGTCATTGTTGACAATTGTTGTGAAGAAAGTGCCCTTGCGTCTATGGGTACATGTGGTGTGCGGACTTAGCACATGGAATGGAGTTTATTGACACAAGCGACTCCGCAAATATTGAGATGGCGTCAATCTTCTAAATTGTTGGTGTTATAAATAAAAATTTCAAAAGCGTCATGGAGGTATATTTGCACTCCGCACAGCTAGACTTTCATTAACCTCTGTTTATCTTAAAATATGACCTTAATTTCCAACTTTGGAGAAAATACTTACTTCGAAAGGATAATAGAGGTCTTGAGCTGTTGCTCTCATGACCGATGACTCGTGAATGGTGCCCATCTCCGGTGTCGGGACATGTTGAAGTACTTTTTCAAAGGGTGGATCCACACGCGGTGAAAACTGGATCAGCTGGTCCAGTCGGTGTTTCCCCTATACACTAATTCAACAAATTAATAACTGCTGTACATATTTTATAATTTTATAGGAGTTAATGGAATAGCTAAGCAGTAATACCTATTGTCATTTAAAATTTTGAAATTATCTCAGAATATACTGCATAAAACATTCCATAACTAAAATGCAGTTTCTGTAAAAACTTTTTTTTTCAAATAATACTCTTTCTAAATATCAGTTTTCAAGAAAAGTATTTTATATACCAAATTTGTAACTAATTGTATTTTTCATACTAACAAACCTGAGGTCTTAACATTAGGATTTACTAGCGCCAAGCTGGAAACCGGTAGAATTAAAATTACACTTGTGAGATCCAGGGACTATTGGCATCTATACCAGTCACGGGCATGTATACCCAGAATGCCCACGGCTACCTGTGACCCACCAGTTATATTTCTAACCCAGTTAGACTGCTAGAGGGTGGTTCGAGGTGGGCCTTTACCTGTTAGACCTCAGGTTGTTAGTTATGAAAAAAAAAAAAAAAAAATGATATTGTTATGATACAATAAAGTTTGTTCATACTTACCTGGCAGATATATATATAGCTGTATTTTCTGAAGTCCGACAGAATTTTAAAAACCTCCGGCACACGCAGTGATCGGCCAGGTGGTTAGTACCCATTCCCGCCGCTGGGAGGCGGGTATCAGGAACCATTCCCGTTTTCTATTCATAATTTTTATTTCCACTGTCCCCTGAGGGGAGGTGGGTGGGTACTTGGGGGGGATTATTTTAATATATCTTGCCAGGTAAGTATGAACAAACTTTATTGTATCATAACAATATCATTTGTTCATGAAACTTACCTGTCAGATATATATATAGCTGAATCCCACCGTTGGAGGTGGGAAGGGACAGAATAGAAGGATTTTGGGAAACAAATGCATGCAGATGATTTACATCTTGGTTCCACCTGTTAGCATAGCTGGCTTCGTGGTTATTGCCAACGTAAGTCTGCTTGTGCTACTAGAGTTGCCAGCGAGGTAGAGACCTATATAGTGGTGCACTCCAGATGATCTGTAACAGGGTGCGAGACCACGACGTGACTAGACCATATTGACCATACCATGAGGGCTAAGAAGTAAAATAAATATATATATACATATATATATACATCACCACCTGACCAACCTAGCCAAAGTTAAGGTGTTTTAACTAAGGCTTAAGAGTTAAGAAGTCGCCATTGGCGGCGACTCAATAACTAAATTAAGAGCTCTTCCTAACCATTTTCTACAGGATAGGATGAGTGGTACTTCTTGCCCCCAAGATTGTGTCTGCAGACAACGTTTTTTTTTTTTTTTATGGGGCCCGAGTGAGGCAGCAGATTCTCATATGCCGTCTTCACATCCCGCAGGAAGTGTGAACGAACACAGAGTTGCTTCGCTAAAACGTGGTACTCAGTATGATACTGAGTGCCATGCTCTGTTGAAATGCTTCCGAGGCCGCGCCCTCACCTCGTGAGCATTCAGATCAAAAGATTTCAAATCTTTGTGCAAACACAATGAAGGAGCCTTTTTGAAAGAACTCCTTAACACTAAAGCCAGGGTGTTCTTTGATATGGGCAAGTCTGGTCTTTTTCGGAACACTGCAGATTGTCCGAAGGACTTCGACTTTCTTTAGTTTTATGTAAATAAAACTTGAGAGACCCGACAGGGCACAGGACTCTCTCTGGCTCTTGCCCAATAACTTTTGCCATCCCTTGATTCCAAGCTCCTGGCCCAAGGACTAGACGGGTTTCCATTCTTAGGCCACAACGGAAGGTTTAGCGAACACACCGCATTGTGTTCCCTAAAGCCAAAACTTCTGACGATGGCTTAAAACCTCACTAACCCTCTTTGTCGTATCTAGAGTGGTTAGAAAATAGGCCTTTCTGGTCACGTGCAATAAGTTAACCAAAAGGAGTTCGAACTGCTTTGACATCAAGAACTTCAGACTACGTCTAAGTTCCATATAGAAAGCTTCGATCTGGACATGCACAGTCAGTCCGTCTGTACTAAAGTCAGGTGACTGACCAGTTGACCAGTCAGACGAATCAAGGACAGCAAGGCTGTACCCTGAAGACCATAGGGCACTATTCTTCGCTGAAGGATGGTGTCTGGACTGCCTGGGCGATTCCAGCTAAGACAAACCTGGGGGGGGTGGGGGGGTATCAACGCAACCCAACGTCGTTAGCGAATCAACTCCTGAGCAACTCCTGACTCGAGCTTCTGGTGCGAGCTTCTGGTGACCAGGAGAAAGGAGCGAGGAGCAACAAGGCGATTCAGTCCCGAAGGACGAATGCTGACAGTCCAACCTGGTCTCATGTAAACGATCATCGGGGTGTATAAACGCAACCGACTTCGTCAACAAGAAACTCAGGGCTACTGTATGTCGCCTGATCTCGCAAGAGTGTCTGACTCCGAGAAAACAGGTGAGACAAAATGTAGATGGTGAGAGAGTTCGAGATTCCACAGAACTCAAAGATCGTGAAGGCTTTGTTTGTTTGACAGAAGCAAATCTCCTGAGCCCAAAGGCCATCAACAACATATTTGCGTATTCTTTAATAGTTGTGACTGCCAGCTTATCCCATTCTTCAAACGGAAAGGGAGACGGTAATCTTATGCTGTCAACATCTCGATAGTCTGAAAAAGGGGAAAAGAGACTAAACATCCATCCCCGTTCAATATCATAGGATGGTGTTTAATGGTACCGCTCCCGGATTGAGAATAAGGGAGCAGAGAAGAAGAAGCCTCTTCGTCCTCAACATAGCATAGAAATGAATGAAAGGATGTCCCTAAGGTCTCCACAACTCTCAACATACTTCTAAAGAAAGATTCCACTCGGAAGTCAGTAGTTGCTGCCGTCGATCGAGACGATTCGTACGGACTTTTGCAATCCTGTAACGAACCTCTAGAAGGAATCGTTACATTCTACGTCTCTTGTTATAATAGGCTCTTTCTCGTAAACCCGAACAGGGACCGAGAGAAGATACTTCCTAAGATATGAGAGAGCTGTGGAAGATCAGAGTTGATATGGACCACTGGTTTCCAAAAACTCGTTTCGAGGACTGGAGGGACGACCGAATTGCTTCCACTTCTTTCAGATTATGATCCAGGACATCTGAAACCCTCTCCAGATGTCCGGCACCTTCTTTCTATCACCTCAGGTGATACTTGACGCACTGAGAGATGTCAGAATCATTCCTAGATCTCGAATAAAATTTCAGTTTCCGGTAGGAAAAAACATGTAGAGGTCTGAATTGCAGTCTATTCAGGGAAACAAACTTCTTTAGGAAGGAAATGGTCCCCATGCAAGCTCATCCATTCCCTCACACAGTATGTTTACTTCCCTAATAAGGCTGCGCTTTACCTAAGCAGGAGAGCATATAATAGGGCAATGTTGCGGTAGACTCGTAGTCCTATACCGTGCAGTAACGAGCACCGAAAGGAGTAAGAGATATCTCTGTTGAACATAGTAAGGCAAAACGAATGCAATGTTTATTCATTCATGTAAGAAATCCCCCCAATCTTAGGCTAAAGTCCGTGATTGTAGGGCAGAGATACAGTTAGTCAGTCAATCCCGCAGGAGAGACGTAACCGCCAGCATAGAGATACGGTTAGTCAGTCAATCCCGCAGGAGAGAGAGACGTAACCTATCGCGCATGACAACGCACGAGCTGGTACTGGCTCGGTTGGACTGGAGGAGTCACAGCAGCAGCTTACGATCGTCGTCTCTTTAACTTTATGCCTGGGTTGCCAGCTACCCTATTCTACGAAGAAATAGGTCCATTATTTTTGAGCAGAAAGAGAGACTCAAGCTGGTATATTTAAGCGAAACAGAAAACGCTAAATACATAGATGCGTTTGTGTCGTCATAACACTACCATACAACGGTAAAAGATAAATCGGAAACTCCTGGAAGGCTGCAGGGAGTAACGATAAATGTCCTTAAAATAATAGACAATAGACCTCTCGGTTGCCATCCGAAGAGGTAACTACAACAAGCGTATATTACTTGTAGTAAAATTAACGCAAGGAAAAATATGAAATTATATCACAATAAAGTTTGTTCATACTTACCTGGCAGATATATATAGCTGAATTTGGAAATACAGCTACATACATATCTGACAGGTAAGTTTCATGAACAAAACTTAGAGAATCGAAGCAGACAGCTCAAGCTTCTAATGTTATTGGACATAAGCATTCATTGATGTAGTCTACAAGTCTATTTCTTGTACGAGTCTGTGAATGACGAATGAGAGCTCTTCCGAATCTTGTCAATAAGAGCTTATCCGCTTACACAATATAAAGTTAATGAGATGTTTGTCAAAGAGAACTAACCCATTTACAGGACAAAGAGATATTTTGTCAATGAGGGGATACCCACTTACTTGACAAAACGATAGTAATATTGTCAATGGGGGAAAGTCACTGAATTGACAAAACGTAATCCAGGAAGTCAAGCATTTTATTTTTCCGATTCCCGTCTCAAACGAGGAAGAAGGGGGAAGAATCCTGTTAAGAGACTGGGCTTACGGCAGGTAGAACAACGATGTTCAATTCGGCAGCGTAGTCCCGACTAGGAACTAACAAAATCTATCATCTGAAAAACCCTTTCAGATGTGGCAAAGGAAGTCCTGTCTTGCGCTTTCCTGAAGAGCGTCCTTTTGATGAGTGCCTTTGCAAGAATCCTACTGAACGTTGCCGAGAGTCCTGACGTGCAGGACGTCAAGCTTTTACATAAACCCGTAACTGCCTTATCCCAAAGTCTTGACTGCGGTAGAGCAAACGAGATCTTCCCTTGAGCTTTCCTTAACTCCTCCACCCCTTTGCGAAAAGCAATATAATATTGACAGAGACCTCTTGAATTCACGAAACCCGAGGTCTTGCTGGGTTTCGAAGATGAAGTTGTCTGTTCACTTTAAGCTTCCTCCGAAGCACTGCTTACTTCACATTCTTTGCATGTGAGGTATAAGGTATCACCGAAGGTAGAGGTAAAAATTCTTGAGGCCCAAATCGTAAAAAAGAGCTTGAAGAGTTCAACAGAAACGTTCAGCCAGGCGACACACTGGCGTGGCGCTCGCGTCCACTGGCGAGCACGCTCGGCATCTGCGCGCGCGGCGTCCACTGGTGCGCGCTTGGCGTGCACCCGCGCGCCTGGCGTCCATCCGAGCGTCAAAAGAAGCATGCAGAAAAGCGTCACGCTCCTGACAGGCGTCAAAACAAGCGAGAGAAACTGCCTTCAGGGAAGAGCGAGATACATCTCGGAGAGAAATCCGACTGCACGAAGCAGTCTCAGGAGAAGGGTTGATCGTGTGAGAATACGAGGGGCGAGGGAACGCCTTCTTATTCTCACAGTAACAAAGCTCGGACGTCCGCTCTCAAAAGCGTCCTGCTACTAAGACTTCTTTTTCATATTTCTCGGTGGAAAGACGTACACGTGATCAGGCGAACGTTTGCCTCTTACTTCTCACTGAACGCATAACGAGAGAGAGAGGACGTGAAGCGTCCCCCTTCTATAAAGCTTTCTATTTAGAGGGCGCGAGTCTTCCGAAGCTCCAACCCCTGCGCGGGGAGGACGCTTCGGAGGACGAGAAGCAATCCTTCAGGATTCGTGCACGTGCACCGCACTTTGGCAGTCTGGCGATTTTCATCAGAAACTGCCGAAGGCACGCCAGATCGGTGGGGGTTCCTCGTAACCCCTCCTTCGGCTTTCGACATGCTCTCGCCCAATCCCCCGGGTCCTGGGAGTCAAGCAGAGGTCCCGGCCTAGAGGCGAAATAAGGCCGATCTGACGCACCCCTCCACTACACAAGGGGGGCACTGTCACTGCACTTAGCCACTTCACTATTGCTCTCTAAAGCAAGCACTTTCGATTCTAAGTTACAAATCGAAAGAGTATTAGAGAAAGGGCAATAACCTCTACAGACACTGTTTTAGGGCCCGAAGGCAACATTACAGGGTTAGGAGTAACAATAACAGAAGTAGCACTCTTCACAACAATGAAGGAGAGCGATCACCTCTCGCAGACATATTCATAACCCGTAGGCCATACTACAGGGTTAGGCAAAATAAAGTCTACAGGAAGGTTAGCAGGATCACTACCCTGACTTTTGTTTACTGATTAATTGCGTACATACGAATCATACGTCTTCCTTACGGAATTAGACCATGTTTACTGATAATTGCGTACATACGAATCATACGTCTTCCTTAACGGAATTAGACAGTCTCACACTCCTTACATGACAAATCTCAACAAAGAAGCAAGACCCACCGAAGCTTTCGGTAGCCACACCCTATCTATGCAGACAACACCCTCTGAAACTAGCCTAACTAGATTCAGATATCTTATGCAAAAATGAATCAAATTCAAATCAATTTAAGATAGCGTATGCCTAGCCAAAAATCCAAGTAAATAAATTAAAAGACAATTAGGATACTTAGCGGCAATGAAGTTTCCAAAATCCTAAGACGGAGGTACTGAAAACAGGTGTTTCCAGTACCGGCGACAGAAAAATTATGAATACAAAATGGGAATGGTTCCTGATACCCGCCTCCCAGAGGCGGGAATGGGTACTAACCACCTGGCAGACCACTGCGTGTGCCGGAGGTTTTTAAAATTCTGTCGGACTTCAGAAAATACAGCTATATATATATCTGACAGGTAAGTTTCATGAACAAAATACAAATTAGTTACAAATTTGGTATTTGTTCATATACGGAACAAACCTTTGGTCTTAACATTAGGATAGACTTACTATTGGAGGGAGGTAAGTCTCTACAACTGACTGGGAGTTTGCCACCTTATCCATTTCCGAATATATAGGGAAATTCTAAGAGAATGGACAATGAACCTAGAACCAAAGATATAAGCGGATCTATTGGTTTTCCCCACTGGGTGTAGATACCATTCTATTGTTTACTCTTGTCCCTGTAACTGGATCCACCTTCACCCCTCTTTTCCCTATTATCCAGAGGGGTGTGTTGCTACTGAAAAGTATATCATAACCTAAGATAGCTTCACAGTATGGCTGACCACCTCACCTGCATCTAGTCCGTTCCAGCACATGACGGTACTCTCCTTCATATTGCCCGTAGTTAAAGGAGTAGAAAGAAAGTAGTAAAGAAAAAAGAGAGCATCCAATTCAATTCTACTTTCATACCTTCATCTTAGACTAGACGCAAACTGACCCGCCCGGGGCACTGGATGAGCTATATCACTTGTTGGGCCGCCACCACTGGACCAAGGAAAAAGTGTCCAAGGATCTATGGGCAACGTCTTTCAAATAAAATGAGGTGAAAGTTGTTTGGCGGTTTTCGTTTCCACACACCAGCTTTCAGAATTCTATCCACAAACATGTTCTTCTTAAATGCCAGAGAAGCACTCAAGCCCCTGATGTCATGAGCTCTAGCTCCCACCTGGCTATCTGATCCTCTGTCTTCTGCCATATAAGCATCTCTGATCGTCTCCCTTAGCCAAAACGATATGAATTCTGGACACTTCCTTCTTGTTCCGTCCTGTACTTACGAACAACCTCCGGCACCCCGGCCTGAGGTGCCATTGTTTCTCTTAAGTACTCCCTTAGTGCCCTGACGGGGCACAGGAGCATCTCATCTTTGTCATTGTCTACAAAGTCTGCCAAGGAAGGTATGGTAAAGGAGTCGAATCTGCCATCTACTATTGTTGGATTTTGGGTCTTGGCCACGAATTCTGGGACAAAACTCAAATACCATTGATCTCCAACTTCTCGAGCTGCTTTATGAGATATGACAGGCCATGTAGCTCCCCCAACCCTTTGGGTTAAGCCAGGGCCAATAAGAAGACTGTCTTCAGGGTCATCGGGCCTATCCGATCCGGGACTCCTTAGTGGTTTGTAGGGGGGTTTTGTCAGACTACTCAGTACCCTGGTCAGATCTCAATCTGGGGCTTTTAGCTCCTTTGGTGGGCATGACTGTTCAAAGCTCCTCATCAGCATGGCCAACTCCCATGAAGACGATATGTCCACTCCTTTCATTCGTAAGACTGAGGCTAGAGCCGCCCTGTACCCCTTTACTGCAGATACAGACATATGCTTTTCTGTTCCGAGATATATCAGAAAGTCTGCTAACCTGCTGAATAGTGGTACCGAGTGGAGACAAGTTCCCTCTACGACACCAATCACAGTATGCTGACCACTTTCCTTGGTATACTGTCGCAGGATGATTTTCTGATATTTTCCTGCTATCTGAGTTGCTGCTTTCTGCGAAAACCCTCTCGCTCGGAGGAGATACTTGACAGTCTCCACCCGTGAAGCGATAGGGACTTCACCGACTAGTGGTACCTCTCCATGTGCGGCTGACACAGTAGGTTGCTCCATGGGGGTAAATCTCTCGGCACTCTACTAGGAGTTCCAGTAGGTCTGGAAACCACTCTGCTTTCGGCCATAACGGGGCTACCAGGGTCATACTTGAGGTTCTGAGACCGCTTACCCTGTCAGAACCTGACGGATTAGACAAAACGGAGGAAATGCGTACACGTCCAGATTGTCCCAGGGGTGTTGTAGCGCATCTTCTGCTACTGCCTCTGCGTCTGGGACTACTGAACAATACACTTCCAACTTTTTGTTGTACCTGGTTGCGAATAGGTCTATGATTCGTCCTTCCCACAACATGAGCATCCTGTCCACTACCTGTTGGTGCAGGGACCACTCCGTTCCCAGAATCTGATCCCTGCGGCTCAACTTGTCGGCCACTACGTTTCTTTCGTTTTTTTCCCGGAATATACCTGGCCCTGATGTCTACCAGGTTCTCTATAGCCCACTGGTGAAGTTGAACTGTCATCACATGTAACTGCCGAGAAACTAGGCCTCCTTGCTTGTTTATATAAGCTACTACTGTGGTGTTGTCTGACATCAATACCACCGAGTGTCCCTCTACTCTCTCCCTGAATTCCTGTAGAGCTAGAAACGCTGCTTTTAACTCCAGCACGTTTATATGGAGTTCTCTGTCCTTGCAACTCCATTTTGCTGACACCATCAACTCCTCCATATGGGCTCCCCAGCCTTCTAGTGACGCATCCGAGAACAGCAAGAGGTCTGGAGAGGATTGTTGAAGGGGGACACCCACTGTCGATTGTCGTCGTTCATCCACCACAGCAAGTCTTTCCTCACTTCTGCCGACAACGGAATTTGCTCGTACGGGTGATCTACTATTGGTGACCAAAACTCCTTCATCTCCATTGTAGAGACCGAAGGTGTAGCCTTCCTTGTGGTACTAGCTTCTCCAGGGAGGTTAGGATTCCCAGTACCACCTGCCACTGTCTTGCTGGCAGTGTCTGTTTTCCCAGAAAGGCATTCACCACTTGTTTGCATTTCTCTATTCTTTGGTCTGTCGGGAATACTTTGGCTTGTGTTGTGTCTATAACCATTCCCAGATATTCCAAACGTTGACTTGGATCCAACTGCGACTTTTCCTGATTTACCACAATACCTAGGCTGTGACAAAGCTGCAGGAGGGTCACCCTGTCCCTGAGTAATTTCTCCCTGGACTTTGCCATCACCAGCCAATCGTCCAGATATCTTATTAGCCTGATCCCCTGAGCATGCGCCCACGTCGACACGAGGGTGAACACTCTTGTAAAACATTGAGGAGACGTTGTCAATCCGAAGCACAGGACCTTGAATTCGAAAGCTTTCCCTGCAAGACTGAAGCGGAGTAATTTCCTTGAAGACTGATGGACTGGTATCTGAAAGTATGCGTCCTTTAGATCGACAGTCAGCATAAAGTCTCCGATCCTGACTGCTTGCAGAACCGTTTTTTTGGAGTTTCCATCTTGAAATGACAATTTGTCGAAAATTTTGCATTTTCCTAACTATACAAACCTGAGGTCCTTTAACAATAGGAAGTAGCTAGCGGCAGCTGGAACGGTCGTAAGCTTCGAACAGGGGGAGAACGGTAGTTAACTGCTTGTCCGATCGTCGCGCGCCGCGCGACTGGGAGGTAAACAAATCACTTTTGCTTTTGGCCCATGCAAAATACGCAGAGTGAGGGGTGGCATGAGGAGGGACTTTATGTTAAAGGACCTCAGGTTTGTATAGTTAGGAAAAATGCAATTTTCGACAAATTGTCATTTGTTCCGATACGTAATACAAACCATCGGTCCTTTTAACAATAGGAAGACTCACTTCTTGGTGGGTTGGAATCTGAGTCTTTTTGATGAACAGACTGTGTTCGTCCATCCCTGGAATGCCTCCCTGGTCGTAAGAGGCGAGGGAGGGATCCAAGCCTCTGTCCGATTGATCGGGGTGGTTTGCACCGCAGGATCAATGGTCAGACCTCTGGCCGAGTACTAAGAGAGAGGCAAGCGTATCTCTTCGTACCAGCATTGTAAGAAACTTTTTCCTTTACATGAGCCAATGTAAAGTAATGGGTTTGTCTCATTTGCATCCATTCTCTCCCCCTTGTTGGAGAAGTGGTGGATATTTACTCCTATCTCTAGTTAAAGAGATAGGATGGAGCTCTGTTGAATAGCTTACCTGCATCTGACTTCCTTTCCAGCAAGGTAACGACCGTACCCTCCCTGCTGCCACAGGTAGAGGTAGAAAAGATGGTGAAGAGAAGCCAGTCACTCTCTCATTCACACATGCATTCTCCCAGTCATACCAGGAATCGATGCTGTTCTGCCTGCTCGGTGCTGGGTAAGCTTACACAACGTGTTGAGCAGCCACCACAGGTCCCAAGGAAAAAAGTATCCAAGGACTTGTGGCAATATCCCGAAGGTAGAAGGACGTGAAGGTGGTCTGGTTGGCCCAGACACCTGCCTTCAGGACCTGCGCCACGGAGAAGTTCTTACGGAACGCTAAGGAGGGGTCCGATACTCTGACTTCGTGGGGCTCTCGGTCGGAGCGTACGGATGTCGTCGCTACCATCAGCTTCGTACGCTCCTGATCACCTCACGTAGCCAGAAAGAAAGCGTGTTCTTGGAGACTTCTTTCTTGTGACCCCAGTGCTAACGAAGAGGGCGTCGACACTCAGGCCTGAGATGTCGAGTTCTCTTCAGATAGCGCCGTAGCGCCCTCACAGGACAAAGCAGCATCTCATCCGCATAACTTATCTGTAAAGCCGCCAGGGAATGGGATCGTGAAAGACTCGAACCTGTCGTCAGGGATCGACGGATTCTGAGTCTTAGCTACGAAGTTCGGGACGAAATCGAGCGTCACAGATCCCCAGCCTCTGGTATGTTTTAACATCAAAAGAAAGGCCATGTAGTTCCCCTACTCTCTTCGCCGATGCCAGGGCCAGCAAGAAGAGGGTCTTGAGGTCAGATCCCTGTCTGACGACTCTCGGAGTGGCTCGAACGGTGTTCGAGTCAGACTCCTAAGGACGAGAGTCACGCTCCCACGCAGGGGCCTGAGTTCCCTGGGTGGGCAGACCTTTCGAAGCTCCTCATTAGCAAGGATATCTCGAACGAATTCGTGATGTCCAGTCCCCTCAGTTTTAGGACGAGAGCCAGAGCGGCTCTATATCCCTTAACTGTGGGTACTGAGAGGAGCTTCTCTCGGCGAAGAAACACGAGGAATCCGCTACCTGCTGAAGAGTGGCTCTGAGAGGAGACAGACCCTGTCTACGACACCAACCACAGAAGACGGCCCACTTCCCTGTATACAGCTGCAGAGGACTGTCTGACGTGTCCAGCCATCTCTGTTGCTGCGCTACGAGAAAAGCCTCTCGTTCGCAAGAGATGGTGGATAACAGCCAGCCGTGAAGTTGAAGGGACTGGACTGCTCGGTGGTACCGTTCTACGTGTGGCTGGGCTAGAAGGTTGTGCCAGTTGGGTAGCTCTCTCGTGCGTCTGCAAGAAGAGCCAGCAGGTCCGGATACCAAACGGCTTGAGGCCGTTTGGGAGCCACCAGGATCATTCTGAGATTGGGAGTGACCAGCGCTCGACTGATCACTTTCCGAATCAGACAGAAGGGAGGAAAAGGCGTAAGCGAAGAGGTTGTCCCAGGGGTGTTGGAGAGCGTCCTCTGCAGCTGCCCATGGGTCCGGCACGGCCGAGAAGAACACCTGGATCTTCCTGTTGTGCCGGGTGGCGAACAGGTCTACGACCGGTCGCCCCCACAGGTTGAAGAGCCTTTCCGCCACATCTTGGTGTAGAGACCATTCGGTCCCTATCACCTGATCCCGACGACTGAGCTTGTCCGCTACTACATTCCTCTTGCCTGGAATGTAGCGTGCTGACAGCTCTATCGAGTGAGCCGTGGCCCACTCGTGCACCTGCACCGTCAAACTGATGGAGCGGAAGAGACACTAGCCCCCCCTGCTTGTTGACATATGCCACTACTGTGGTGTTGTCGCACATCAACACCACTGAGTGTCCCACCAAGCGGTCCCGAAACTCTTGGAGAGCGTTGAACGCCGCCTTGAGTTCCAGGACATTGATGTGAAGGTGCTTTTCGTGATGGTCCCACACACCTGCAGTCAGCAAACTCCTCCAGGTGTCGCCCCATCCCTCGGTCGATGCGCTCTGAGGAACAGAGGCATCGGGGGGGTGGGAGTGCAGTATGGCACTCCTCTTAAGAGGTTCTTGTCGTCGAGCCACCAGGCTAGGTCCTGCCTCACCTTGTCCGTGATAGCCACGGGAAAGTAAGGAGGATCCTTGGCCTGAGACCAACTCCCTTAGCCTCCACTGGAGAGACCGCCAGGTGAAGACGCCCGTGAGGGACTAACTTCTCGAGTGACGACAGATGGCCGATCACGACTTGCCATTGCTGTGCTTCCTGTTCCTGCCGCGACAGGAACCGGCCGGCTGCCTCCCTGAATTTGCTGATACGCAAGTCTGCGGGAAA
>NC_061089.1:44716676-44735736 GCF_015104395.2 Macrobrachium nipponense | reverse complement strand
ACATAGAAAAAGAAAAACACAATCATGCGAAAGCAAACGACGATGAAGCGGGCAGAGAGCGATGATACACGTCCACACGCCAGCAGGCCGAAAGCAAAAGTGATTGTTACCTCCCAGTCGCGCGCGCGCGCCTGTCGGACAAGCAGTTAACTACCGAACCCCTTGTTCGAAAGCTTACGACCTATCCAGCTGCCGCTAGTACCTTCCTATTGTAAAAGGACCGAAGGTTTGTATGCCGTGTCGGAACAAATACAAATTTCATTGTTATTCTCGAGCTAAGACAGTCAACTATCTATCTCTCTCTCTCTCTCTCTCTCTCTCTCTCTCCCTGTCTCTCTCTCTCTCTCTCTCTCTCTCTCTCTCTCTCTCCTCTCTCTCTCTCTCTCAATGTCAAATGATGAATTATCTGTATCATAATATCATTAAATTATTATGTACAAAGTTAATAATAATAATAATTCCATTAATAAATTAGTTCTTTTAGACAACTAAATTGTTTTCCAAAATAATTCTTTCGGTAATAAACGTCCATCAGCTGATTCTAAACGTAAAACAAAAGACAAAACTAGATTTTTATTGCTGTATTTTGCTGTTTATACATTAATATTATAGTTGGGTGCTGTAATCATTACAGTAAATCATGTTTATCATAAATATGTTCATTCACGAAATAGATATACTATGTACTTTTAGTTTGGTGCAGCAGCCAAATCATGAAATTATAATTTTGTTTGCTGATCTGATGCAGGGAAATTGAAGATCGGAAAGAATAACTTTGAAACTGTCTTGAATTTAGTTTAAGGTGATAGTTGAAGAAATATTTGGTGCTTGAACTAAAGTAGGCAGTTATAAGCATCGAAATAGTGGTCTTGGGTGGGTTAATTATTAAAGTAGGTGGTTTAAAGCAATTTTCAGGTGGGGTACCAGGATAACACGGGTATTTACTTATCACGGGGGGTTCTGGGCCCTATCCCCCGTGATTAACGAGGCCCTACTGTAGTCAGCAGGGGAACGAGAACGCCTCACTCTTTCTCTGCTCACGGATCTAGAGCGAGAATCTCGTCTAGATCTCCAAGATGAAGGCTCCCTTAAGACAGATATAACTTTGTCTCTACTATTAGTTTTGGCATCGTTATGAGCGTCGGAGAGCTCGGCCTCGACCTTTCATCCAGACGGACACTGCCTTCCACGAACGTATCTGCCGAGGTTGCCAACTCCCTATTTTTCGTACTTTTAATAGGAGCCTTATCGTCCTTCGTACGTATTTTGAACGGCCTTACGGGCGAAACTGGGACCTGCATTCTATCGTCTGCTGCACCTTTCGCCGCCAACGTCGATTTTACCAGCGGTATTGTAGTTTTTTGTTTTTTCGATCCAAACTGGCAAACTCCGCATCGGCCGCTAGTCCGTCGGCCGTCGCCTCTCTCACTTGTTCAGATTCTGCGAACGGCTTTGTCTGCTAACTTGTGCTTAGTAGCCACTGACTTCCCGACCTTCCTCCTGCTGACTTGGATATGGCAGTCTTGGTCGAAGATGAGGAAGAATTGAGTCTTCTCCTCTTAGCCCGAGGATCCGCCAGGAACTCCTGAATCCTCCTCCAACGCTTGACTGGCGCTCGCCGTGACGTTATCGGACTTAGCGATGACGTCGAACTAGAGGAAGAAGACGAAGAAGGCGAATCACACTACTATTTCTTTAGGTCTCTCTTATTCATTCTCTCCTCTATATCCTGTAATTTCTGCATTACAGTTTGTATTGACGGGTCAGAAGGCGTATTAGCGTCTGGGTGCAGCGAAATAGGCCGAGAAGCAGTCTGTGACGTCATCACGCCTGCCATATCGATGTGTGACGTTTGTTGCGACGTCATCCCTCTCGTAGGGAGAGACTGAGAGGTTTCTGCTGGCAACCGCACGCTTGCTGCCAAACTACCTCCCACGTTCTGCATCTCTGTAAACATGAGTTTGATGGCAAACCCGCGGCATTAACTCCCATAAATTGCAAGCCCGGGGGATGAGGAACATTCAGCGCTGCCGGACCCTGCTGGAACCGTGACGTCATATAATGCGCAAGCAGACCATCCACGGTTGGTACGCCTGGTAGGCCTAGCGCTGACCATGTACCATCTAACCTATGCGCTTGAGAAGCAGAAGCCTGGAACAAAGATGGTGGATCTCCCCCTCTACTTGCTGGGAACAAAGGAGAGTGCATATTATTCATAAAATTACCCAAGGGCCCTCCTGACGTTTCCGATACTGAACCGCTAGGAGAAACCGAAGGGGTATGAGACAAATCAAAAGCAGGTGGAGAAACATATGGAGCAGCCTGGTTTATTGCCGATACAAAAAAGAAGCCGGTAAGGTTTGGTCATCCAAAGATGGCTTCACCACCTTCCTTTTGTATTGACTTTTCCCATAGAACTTCTTCCACAATTCCACCGACCAACCGCGACGAACAGAACATGGATTAGTAATTGTACATACGTTTTCCCTGCACCTACTGCACGTTGGATGAGGATCCGTCGACACCGAAGTTAGGAACCTAGAACATGGAAAGCCACTGACTCCTGGGTATTTCCTTTGTTTCCTCTTCGAAACGGTAGACGATCCCGATGTTGAGGCAAAATTCTCCATCATACCACTTATACACTCTTTCCTCACACTGAGCACACTCGGAGAAAGAAAAGGTAATAAGAAATGAAAAATGAAATGGATAAAGAACGGGCAAACTGAAAAACCTGCTTTAAATCAGATAGACAGTAACACATCTTATCTTAAAGGCGGTAGGAAAATAACTGGTGGGTCACAGGTAGCCGTGGGCATTCTGGGTATACCTGGTATAGATGCCAATAGTCCCCGGATCTCACAAGTGTAATTTTAATTCTACCGGTTTCCAGCTTGGCGCTAGTAATTCCTTATGTTAAGACCGAAGGTTTGTTCCGTATATGAACAAATTAAATTTTTTATTATCAACCTGCAACACAAGGCAAATACAACCATGTAGAACATTAGGTCTTAAATTTTAAAAAATGAGCAAGAAAATATTGGTTCTAGTACTGAAGTTGCGGAGCGAGTGAATCTCCGCGGACCGCCGATTTTCTTGTTAGTGTGTGCTGTCAGTAAAAACTTGGCGAAACGGCACTTCGTGCCTTGTACGCGTATTTAAATATTCTTGACAAGCTCGTTTGATCTGGCAAGAGGTATTGTTTCACTGTGCTCACTAGCCTCAGGGATAAGATCAACTGGGCACTTGGATAAGAGCTGTAACTGCGTACCACGGATGTGCAAACTACACGAAGTTGCTAATGCATAATATTGCAGTCATCCTTCAGTCGCAACCCACTAGCATCTCTTGGGCTAAGGCTAGCCTAGGGTGGCTATCTTGCGACAAGGGCTAGCCTAGCATAGTCTAGTCTACTAGGTTGTCTGCCTTTTTCATCGTTACTCTTAGAAATATCAAAGCAGTTCATGAAGACTACCGGTATTGAGGAGAATTATATTTTAAATATCGTAGGCTAGACTTCGATAGGCTAATTAGGTATTGGGCCTGGCTAGGGCATAGGGCTAGATCTAGCCTAGGCCTAGTAACTTGAGACTAGACTACCGGAAGACTAGGAGGGTTTTTTAAAGAATAGCCTGAGCTAATAACGACATTATTGATGAATGATTTATCCGTAGCACATATACTTCATAAAATGAAGCACGACATGATATTTATAAAATAATAAAATACGCGTCGACTGCCTTCATGACATCCATCAACACATCGAGACGACACCCAAAAAGTTTTCTTTGACATCCTATTTACATCGATATTGATTAGTGACAACAGTTTTCCTTGTCAAATTTCTATACATGTAGGATTCGCCATACCAAAACTAATATTTGGGCTCAACATTTGGGATAATTTAAGATAGAAATGGTCAAAAATACTTGCCAACGCAGAGCGGAGTTGAGCGGGTTACGACGCAACCCAGTCCTTGTCCTTAATGATGAATCTCAACCCAACCTTCGCCTTTGCTTTTGAAGAAATGTCTTGTCATCTTCAGTCAATTAAACTGACGTAAAATTCACTCATATATTTCTCCTGATCATGTAATGTACGAAAAAGTAATATATAACAATGAAAACATGACCAAAATTATGAAATGTGTCAATCGCGTAAAAAAGTCAATATCAGTAAAGGCAAAGTATATACATGTAGTGACTTGTGCCAACCACTGTATCAACAATAGGTATATCAAAACTGCATTTAAAGAATTGGGTTACGGATTTTTTATGGGTGATAATCATAGCGATCATGCGAGTAAATTTTTTTTAATGCCTTCACAGTTATGAAACATTGCTGTGTAACCCTCATATTAATTGCACCTGGAAAAAAGTGTCAGGTCTAGATATGTCCACTTCTCAGATAGGACTCTTCTTTTAGTTTGTAGGGGTGGATCTCATTATAAAATTATATATTGAATGCAAAGCACTGAACAATATTTTTCTTTCTGTTGCTCTTCTTGTTATGGAGCTCACATTAGGAAACGTCGGCATCATATAATAATTTTGCATATCTAGTTTTTTTGAGTATTCACTTACATAAAGTATTTTAATGAATGAATTAATAATGATGATGATGATGATGGGTTCTTTTGTGTAGGCTGGTTTCCCAACAACGATTGTTATTGATAACATACTATTAAAATAAAACAATAGCATAATGATCTAGAGAATCTAATCTTTAGGAATGAGTAAATATAACTTATTGATTCTAGAATTTTGCCACTTGTCATAATTATGTCTAGGATTCTCATCATCTCGTCATAATTGTTTTATTGCTGATCATCATTTCGTTCTTCCAAAAGCTTCATTTACCAACTTCTTATTCTTTGAAAAATTATTCCGATGTTTAAAATAGTTTTTCGTCTCTCGGGAAAATGATTGAACAGTCTTTGTCTTACTGTCGTTAAATTCAAGGGTCCGTTTCTAAACATCTTTGCTGAATCCGGCTTCCATCGCTCCATATTTGTTCATACTCCTGTTCTTATTAATTAATTTGGTGATATACCTCTCCCTACATATATATTTCTCTAATAGACAGGTAATGAACTAAATTGTGGTGGGAATGACATCCTCTGGAAACTTGTTCATATTAATTTAGCTGCCTTGATAATAAAGTTATTTCCATCATTAATTGGGTTGCTTTTTATAGACTCAAAATAACCTAGTTTTGTGATGGCATAATCATGCACAGATATTCTTGAAGTATCCATATTTACAGTACCTACCTATTCATTTATGACGGCATTGCTCCCTTCAAGATGGTAAAAAAAACTGACGGTTTCCCACTGTTTACGTTATTACCAATAGATATGACAAGTTATATATTGTTCAGTATGACTTCATGGCTTGTGTATCTCCTTTACTCTTAAAAGCTGGATTTATACTTAAACATTTTATCGGGGCCACTGTTACAAACTTTCTATGGTTTATCATGAAAATTCACGACCATTTTCTTCAGTATTATTGTAGAGAATAGAAAATGGACTATGTCTTTTCCAGGCTAACCTTATAATTTTTTCATATTAGTCTTCACGGTAATTCTAAGCCCTCATTCCGCGGTATAGTAGACTATGGAAGTTGACGTTTTCTTACGTTATTTTACTTACGGAACAAGAATCTTTAGTAAAATTTGTTCGGACGACTGTAATTTAACCGCCAGGGGCCAGTACTAAACACGGCGAAATACATTGGACGCCTAATCCCTAGTGGATGTCGTATCCGTGGTTACGTTCCTTGCAGTCCGTGCGGAACTATTCTTTAGAATTACCCTGCAAGAAACGTATCCGCAAATACGACATCCACTAGGGACTGGGGCGTCCAATGTATTTCGCCGTGTTTGGTACTGGCCCCTGGGGGTTAATTACAGTCGGTCGAATAAATTCTACTAAAGATTCTTGTTCAGTAAGTAAAATAACGTAGAAAAACGTCAATTGCCATAGTCTACTTTACCGCGGAATGAGGGCTTAGATTTACCGTTTTGACAATCAGTATGACAATCGACATTTTTGGTCAAAACTAGCAACGTTTAATGTCTATTTTAGTTTGGCCGAGGTTATTTCCAGAGTGCCCTGTACCGAATATGAGAAATCCGAATTGCGTGCAGTGCGCGCCCTGTACCGTATTCGAGAAACGCGAAACGCTTCTTCCTAGAAATGCTTCTTGATGAAGGAAAATGAACTTGCGTCCAGGACGGCCTTGCTTGACACACTGGAAGTTTTTTTTTATTATTAATATATATTTGTTGTACGTATTTTTTTATATATTAATAATGTCGTACATTCTACACTGGGATCAATAAACAAAATTCGAATTTAGAACAGATATTCACAGGGGAAAGTCTGCGTTTGCGTTCTGGGTATTTTTGCCTAGTATAGACTTATGAAGGCTCATGCCAATGTTGAGCAGTTTTCATTCAAGGCGTCTTTTGCCCTCTACTAAGGCGGATATCAGTCTTGCGCTAAGGGCTTTTTTTTTCTGCCCTGTATTGATGCTTGAAATCAGTTTTGGGCCTTTTGAAGTGTAGCAATGCTAGAAAAAGTTCTTGCATTCAGGGCACCAAAACCTTTTGGCCTGGGCCAATGCTAAAACTAAGTGGTGTGCCTTTTGCCCTGTAGACAGTGTTGAATTCAGTTGGCTCTTAGTGCCCTAGCAATATATATATATATATATATATATATATATATATATATATATATATATATATATATATATATATATATATATGAATGATGCCTATTTCATTGATTGATATATGATCATAGCCTCCCTATTTAGTCACCTTGTATATTGTAGTCACCTCTGTCACCTTGTACATTGTTTCAAAACTACATTTCTCATCAAAAAAAAGAACACTGTTACTAAACGTTGACACCTTCTTCGAGTAATGTTTCTTGCATTCAGGGCGCCTTGTACTGATGAAGGAAAATGAACTTGTGCCCAGGACACCCTTCTTGATACACTGGAAGCTTTTTTTTTTTTTAATTAATACATATATATTTGTTGTATATGTGTTTTTTTTATTAATAATGTCATACATTGTACACAGGGATCCTGGTGTACAGTGTATGACATTATTAATAAAAAAAAAAAAACACATGAACAACAAATATATATTAATAAAAATAAAGCCTCCAGTGTGTCAAGCAAGGGTGCCCTGGATGCAAGTTCATTTTCCTTCATCAGTACAAGGCGCCCTGAACGCAATAAACATTTCTCGAATACGTACAGGGCGCCCTGTATGCAATTCCAATTTCCCATATTCGGTACAGGGCGCCCTGGAAATATCACCTTTTAGTTTTTAATGTTTTTGCTCAACTACCCTATTTTTGTGTGGACGTGTAGTAATGTTCATCACAATTTCTCTCTCTTAATTATTTGTAACGAAATGAGATTTACAATATTCTAGCCTGACCTCTTAAAACTGACATCAAGTAAATTAATCTCTTCAAATAGTTGTTTAAATTTACCATGTAATTGTCATGAAAAGACGAGTGCACAGTCTTTCCTCAATACTACAGGGGCTGGAGTCTATGTGCATGATAGACAGAGTTATTCTTCAGATTTAATAAATATTGGGTCTTGGCTTAAAAAACTTGGGTAGACTTCTGGGAAGGTGAGCATTCTTGTAATAGCCGTTTGAAAATTACACCTTTGAATGAAATTTTCCGCACAATCACGTCTGATGAAAACTGATTTTTCCCTTTACTTATACTCTAATTAGAATGATGGTGTGTCTTGACATATTTTTGGGTCGAAGAAATTCATTTATGTCATTCAAAAATCAGATAAACCACTTCCAACGGGTCACTTCTGGCATTCAGTCTTGCCGAATCACATTTCTATGGTGATTTATGCTCTATGCTTAGTGTTATGTGTGAAATTTCATATTTGTGCTGTAAGATTTTAAGTATTTTACACTTTAATTAGAAAACAAAGTTCCATTCCATCACATGGAAATTTTACTGTAATCAAAGATCTGGCATCATGGACGGCTAACACAAATTGACAGATTTCTCAAAAACTTGCACAATTTTCTCTGAACATGATATGCGTATGTTTAAAGCTTAAATTGTAGAACTTATATGTACCCACAAAGACTTTCTTCTCGAAGGCTACAGTCACAAAATCTAGTGCAAAGGACACCTTTCTGTTCATTGTCTGAACTACTGTACCTTTCTTGAGAACTTGAACCAGCTTTTGCCAGACTCTCAAGACAATTTTGGCTCATGAATGTAATGGCCAAACATAGCCAAAAATTGCTCTGGGTTTCCCTTGAACGGAGCTGGTTTTGTTCCAACTTTGCTGGTATAGTCACTGCCAATCAAATGATGCACTGGTGGTAACATCGAACAGAGTAAAGCAAGCTGTACAGCTATAGTATGAATAGGTAAGAATTTTGTTGAGTCACCAACACCACGTCTGACCCACAATTGCTGGATACCATTGGTTTGAAGGGTGGAGAAATATTATAAAAGGAGGACGATGACATCACTGTCTGGTGACTGTACTATGATGCACCCAATGTTATACTTCAGGGAGTTTGCAGCATGCAGAGCAATTCTTTCATCAGCTTCCTCCATGTGGGAATGAAGTTCCAACATTTCCACTACTCTTGCATTAATTGTAGACTAGCATGGTTTCTCATGTTTGATTTCACCAGCCATCACTTGCCGTGCATTTGTCAGAGGAACAGCTACTGCCTCATGCAACAGGACTTCCAGCTTCAATTTGTTCTTTGAAGACCCCCAGAACATGTTTATATCCACAGGAAGAGGTGTATCTCCAAGAACTTCACTTAGTTCTATTGGACCGTGTGTTAACCGTCGTTTCCTTTCACAGTCTTTGATCGAATGAAGATCATAGGAGTCAAAAACAAAGTCAAGTCTCTGAGCAAATTTGGAACATTGTCTCGCATATTCAATTACTTTCTTGCAGAGATTGCCAAAAGTTTTCAATACCAAAGTTTAATCCTTCGAATGATGGCCATAACATCAATAATGACTCTAGTCCTCCTCAGTAAGATTCTTTTCAAGCTGTTGTTATAGAGTGCTTTTCCACTGCAAACTGCAATGGACATCATCATATCCTCGTCTGTAACGACAGTAGTAGTAAGTCGTACTCTGTCACACCCACCACCACCAATTCAAATTTCCAATCATCCAATCATCCATCGCCTCATGTCTTGTCACAGCTGTAACATAAATCAAAGGAATTATTTTAAGGGAAGTCGTGAGAAACCCTGTAAATGCAAAAGTGGTAAACAAGAAGCTTTAAGCCAATCTGCCTGCCACCCTCCTATCAACAGTGATGGCCATTGTGGACGCTTGCGACCAGCCATTCCAAACTCGCATGTCCCTAGACAACGGGAGCCAGAGGAGTCTCATCTCTAATTGGTTGGCGCAGAAATAAAATCTACCAGTGATCAAATGTGTCTCGCTAAACATTGCACCCTTTGGCTCCCAGTTAGTCAAGGGGGAATATGAGATTGAGTCTTGTAAGATTCATATGAGGAAGAGGGTCATTAGGTCCAAATTAGTGGTACACGACAATGTTGATACCCCCATCCACAGTATTGGGTTGATGAATGTACAGAAACGCTTGAGGAAAAATGGTGTGAAATGGCCAACGCAGACTTTTAATTGGGGCTGATTATTTCAATTTTTTCATAATTGGGATGGACCAAATTGAAGGGATTAACTTGTTCGTAACTTATGATGGGGTTTAACATATGGGAGGGTACCTCAGTAGGCCTTAGAAGGAGTAGACGTGTCGACTGTTCGAACCCCACGCATATGTAGGCTGGTAGGAACTGATCAAGATACATTTAGACATGGTGGAAATTGGACGAGATTGGTATTGCACTGCACGAGCCATTTACCACATCCGAACATAAAGCCATGGAAATGATGCAACAAAGCAACATAAAAAGAAAACAAGGTTATTGCATGAGCTTGCCATTACATGGGTCAGAACAACCGAACCCTAATTATTGGCTCTTGCACAACTGAACTCGCTCAAGAAACAATTCAAGAGGGCTCCCAATTATAAAACTGCTTACCAAAACATCCTTCTGACATACCTGGAAGCGGGCTTCCTAGAAGTAGTGCACAACCTTCATATAGAAGGATATTACTTACCTCATTTTGGGATGAAGAAACAAAGTTGACTACCCCTCTACGCAGTTTTCAATGCCTCCTCCAACGCCAAAGGAGAGCCATCATTGAATGATTGTCTATACCCCTGACCAAATATGGTCAAGAAGCTTTACAACTTATTGCTGAAATTTAGGAAGAATTCTTTTGCTATAACTTCTGACATTCCACAGCATTCCATCGTGTGTTACTAGACCCCGAGGACACCAAATACATCATTTTTTATGGTGCAAGATGCTTATACGACAGATACCTTCACCTTTAAAGTTGTGGTTTTTGGAATCACTACCAGTCCTTACCTGTTGTAGAAAGTACTTAAAAAACACCTAGAGGAGAAGGGAGAGGGACATCTCATAAAGTCCTATGTTTATAACTACTTGCAGACACATACTTCAGTAGAGGAAATGGGAAGGGATTATGTGGAGGTTAAATCTCTGTTGGAGGGGCTCGTATACAGTTAACGGGGTGGTCCAGCAATGATGAAAACTTCGATCATCAAATTGGGGGAGAGGAACCAGTAGAGATCTCTGTTTTGGGCGTGAATTGGGAGAGAAGGAAGGATTGCTTGAGCTGAGCAGACCCTCCTGTGAGTGTTGATGAATCATCAACCACAAACCAAGTATATCTTGTAGTGGCACTTCAAGAATTGAGAGATGAAGGGAAGCTAACTCCGCTAGCCAAAATCTGGGAGATAGAGGGAAGTAATGTCAATTTTGTAACTTTAATGGGGATTGTGAAGTGTGTCTTGAAGTTTACACGCCACAAGGCTGATCCTTTAGTTAAGCTTGCCTATGTGGAACAACAACACCATCTACATACAGTTTGTGACAGATTAGAGAATGGGGTTAGTGTACACCCCCACATTGACAATTTCATTATTCAGCTAGGTTTGGTAACGAGACAGTAGAGTCAACAATGTTATAGGACATACTGAGTTGATTTTGTTACCCTCATAAGGGAAATTAGTTCTGATGTATCTTAAACACCTTCATGTTACGCTCATGCATTGCACTATTAATGAATAAATGACCCTTTCCGCCTTGAGTGTTGGAGTCTGGAACTGAGGGCCACAACCAAATGTGTAGTAGGGGAATGTAGGGCATGCATCATCGTCTTCAGACCTCTTCTCAGCCGTCCACCACCTCCTCCCCTCCCAGCAATAGAACGCGCCTGATTTGCCCATTCACAAACGTCAGGGTCGACCACACCGGACCCATGGCAATTGAAGGAGGGACGGGGTACCTCCTTATTATCACATGCATGACCAGTCCTGCAGTGTATCTGGACTACTGTAGCAGCTTGGATGTCGCAACTTTTGTGCTGATACTTAAGACGATTAGCTGTTACCCATGGAGCACCCTCCATGACTTTTCACACTGCCAGGACAGTTTTGCATGAGATACACTTAGAGGATGTCACACAGCAGTTCCTTTAAGAGAGGAGGATCCAACGGATTTTTCAGATGCGTAAGTCCCCATGGAAGGGAGGCTTCTTTGAAGGCTTCATAGGAGTAGTCAAATGCACCCTGGAGACTACCTTACAGCGCAATGTCTTCAGCGAAGATCAGCTTCGCACCCTCATTATAGAAGCCGAAGCCATAGTCAACAACCGCCCGCTCATATACATGGGGCATACAAGGAAAGACGAAGTGCTTACGCCCTCTCACTTGATTCAAGGCGACTTAGTGAGACTGCTACCGCCAGTTGTTCCTCATGAAGAGATGTACCAGACCCTGACAACTAAACAGCTGAGGAACAGGTATTTTCAGCTCACTGAAGCCCTTGAATGCTTCAGGCGGTACTGGTAACTGGGATACTTGAGGTCACTTCAAGAGCACCAGGATTTTAGGGAGCTTGGCTACTGTGCTGCACGTAGGTGACAGTGTTAATGAAGAATGAGCAACGACAGCACAGTCAATAGCCCTTGGGTAAAATAGCCATTTAACTTGACGACCATGGGGTGATACGTTCCCTAAAGGTTCTCTTCAAAGGTGAGGAGCACCTGAGAGCAGGGGAACACATCATGCCGCTAGAGGTGAATACCCACGATGATGAAAGGGAATCCAGTAGGGAAGAGAACAGCAGGGAAAGTGAGTCAGAAGCAGGAGACGCAAATGAGTGGGAAGATAGTGAAGAGAGCTTAACTCGACAGACTGAGAGACTTGAGGTGAATTAAACAGTACAAGCGGAGCAGTGAACAGTGCTGGCGCGAGACTGAGAAGGAAAGCTGCTATTAGGCACAGACAGAAATTGTCTGAGTGGGTAAGGAACAAAATAGTGTAGTGTTTTGATATTGATTTTTTTTTCAGAGGCAAACTTCAAAGAGTGGGAGCTGACAAGACCTGAAGGTTGGGGTAGTTCATGAGTTTACGTCTCGTGCATCCAGCAAAGGTGGATGGCAGACGCTATTGAGAATGTAAAAATGTATGTATATACTGATATAATTGTCATATTTTTCTTCTGATGTACTATTATGCAACCCATATCTTACTCATGGAAATTAATGTTTTCCCTTGGGCGTCTCCAAGTTAAGCATTGATCTGTTCAACTTTTGAGACTTAATACAATGCTGGAATTCGCAGGGTGCTGCCAAATACACAAACCCTTCTGCAAAGAACATCTCTTGCCGCTGCAATAGCAATAACCTTTATGATGTTTAAAACATCGACATTACCTTTGTATGAATTTCAGCATTATTTGATTGTATTGCCTATTGCATTATTGATATGTTGCTTTATTTGATTACATTGCCTACAGCAATATTGGTATTAATTTATTTGACTGCATTGCTCACAGTATTGATGTGTTGCATTATTTGATGGCATTGCTTACAGCATTATTGATGTCTTGCATTACCTGATTGCACTGCCCATCTGCATTATTGAATTTTGGCATTATCTGATTGTACTGCCTATGATTGCACATTGCCCTTATCTGATTGTGTTGATTTCTTGCATATTGCTCAATTCAGTAATGATGTATTAGGGTGTTTCTTGATTGTAAAAATTTGTATATATTGTGTCATCTGAGTTAGCCGAGATATCACTCTGGTAGGAAAGTGTAAGTTGTTGTCGTGAGCTTGACTCGAATTGTAGCGGTGCAATGGAGCCTAGTGTATGCATGCATGCTGCCTCACCAGTCAGACCTCACCCACGTCAGATTCCTCCCTTTCTGAAGGGAGTGGAAGATGTGAAAAGATGAGTGCATAGTCTTTCCTCGACTGGAATCTACTGTGTTCCCGACTCAGAAGTTCTAGAAAAAATGACTGGCAGCAAACGAGCAATGGGTCTTTGTAAATACAAGCATACTCTTATCTCTGTTTGAAAACTGCATTCGTCTTGGTTGTGGGAGATTCAACTGTGCATTATTTCAACCTGTTAATTGTCATAGCAATGTCCTATTGGGACCAAGAATTAAATCTGGAGCAATGGAAAAAGCCTATATCATATTCCCCGACCTGCGATGAATATTAATTGTTTATTAGTTAAATTTTAAAGTTAAAGTTGATCCATGAATCTCTTAGGAACCACGGGTTCCTCCATGAAATCGAGTAGTAGGTTTCAAGGGCGTTGCTTGAATTGTTGTGAGAGTAGTTATGGCTTTAAGTGTCTATTTAATGTAATAAAATTCTGTGAAATTCCATTCAGCCTAATTTACTCGTCCTTCATGACAGACTGAGAGCTGTCCCTTAAGGTAGGCCAATACTGCCAATACCAGCTGTCCACCGGTAACCCCGTCGTGAGGGTTTTTCATGACAATGACAGTAATAGTTTGAAATAAAACTATTTAAAATTTCTTACTCATGGAAGTGTGTTGAATAACTATACTCTGTTTTTTTCCATCTGTCCATCCGCCTGTGGTGTTTTTGCATGGTAACACTGTGTCCCGGGCTTTGGATAGTTACATTCAGCTCACATTCAACAATTATAATAATATCCTATTTCGAATATTAACGGTGTAATTCGCATACAGTAAATTATTAAAACACTTTTCAGTTGCAAATGTACACCCAGATATCCTTTTATTTAACCTAACACTTACACACAGCGTAATTATTTACCGGGACGCAGTGTTACCATACACAAACACCATAGGCGGATGGACAGATGAAAAAAAACAGAGTATAGGGGTTTGAATTTATTTCAAAATTCACATTTCTAAGCACTTAATTCTGATCAGCTGAGTTAACATAACTATTTTGGAGTGTTACACTGGGTGGACAGAAGGTCCTTTAATGAGTGGACAATGAATGGTTTTCTCAATGTGCTACGGCCACTGACTGTTAGGCCTATGCCATAGCCCCTGACCGAAGACATTCAAACATCTTCAGTGCAAGCTGGTTTATTACATTAACAGATAAATGCTTTACTTTGCTTTTATTATTCAGTTTGCTCTCTGCTTTTGTACTTTCATGTTTCAATCATTACTTTTCATGTGGACCTGGTGTGACAATCCTGGAGGGCTTTCTATGCTTTTTAGTGAATTAGTTTCATCATGTAAACATTTATGGTTGAACAGCAAGGTGGAAGAAAGAACGCAGGAATGGAGGTACATAAGAGTTAATGACTAAAAAGTGGGTGCAGCTAGGGACCGAAGGGAATCTGCAAACAACCTATAGTACGTATTGCAATGATGGAACTAATTCCCTATAGGAGGCAGTAAGTAGTTTACTGTATTTACTGGCCACTGATAATACTTTCAGTCAAATTTTGACCCACAATACCAGAGGGTACTACACTGTGGAAGAAATACTGTATTTGGTGTTTATGAAATTCAAGCATGGTGGACCCAGCAAAAGTCTGACATCATATGGGTACAATGTGACTGAAGCAATACAATTATAAGTAGATAGTTTATCTAGAGTCTAGACCACAAAAATACAATTGTAAATACACTAATCAGAGCATTCATAATTAAAGTAAGATTTTATGACTTTGCAAAGAGATACAATATTTACATCTAAACTTCCAGGAAAAATAAACAACCATTAATCTTCAAAAGTCTATTCACGATAAAAACGACAAATAATTTAGCAGGCTTGTTTAAACAATTGATCCACAGGAGAAGGGTGGCTAATAAAAGTACATTTTTACTCAGGATTAACTGAGCAGACCCATTTCTTCAAATGCCCAATAAAATTTGCAATTTGTAAAATAAAAATTTAATGTCTAAAACTTTAATATTCCTTAGGCTGCAAGAATAACATTATGACTGCAAATAAACAACCTCTTTTGGCAAGCATGTCAGGCAGTACATTCCATTATGTATTAGTTAATCAAAACAGCAAAGGAAAATAACCTGGGAATTGAAGGTCAATGTCAATTTTCTGTAAAATCTGTATACCTTTTATCTGAGAATGAATGACATACTTAATTTTTGTTATTATAATTTTGGCATATATAATACCCTTAAATGATGAACAACCTGGCATTCTTACATCTCCAAATAAATCACGAACAGCAGGTGAATTTTGGAAGCAAGGGGACAACTAATAGTAAGATGGATATGTTACTCTCAAGTTATGAATCTCTCTGGTAAACCTGTCAAGGTACATCCTACTGCTTTGTTTTCACTATCTGCTGACTAAGAGTAAGATTGATGGAGCTCCAGAAAAGCCAAGCACACAAGTGAACTAGTGAGGAGCAATCAATACTGATAAGACTCATTAAGCCACACAATGCAATTTTGTATGGAAAAAATCTTAAATTTTGGTAAATTCATATAAAATCTGTCTCCCGTATCATAAGCAAATATGTATTGGCATAATAATTTAAGAAATACAGAGCTAACTCTAAGTGGCTACCATCTACTTTTGGAATAAGACTGACCAGCTATAAAACAGTGGATTCTTTTTAGCGTCCTTGCAAGTTGTAGTATTACTTAGACTACTGAGCCTCTTAAATTGTTAGTTTGCCTAACTAATTAACCTCCAAAAATTATCCAAACCCCAACCCCTAGTCAGCGAATTGATTTGTTAAAGTCAAGGGGAATCTTATAGAATTAAGGATTTTCATTTAAACTTTCTGAATTTTTCACAAAACCAACAGGTAACACCTCAAGACACTATTAGAGTTTGCTTGAAAGTTGATCTTATATGAAGAAAAAATTGAAGGAAAATAAAGTAAGAAGAGACCACAGGGAATGAATGGGCAGCAAAAAGATAAGAGCAATGAAGCTGGAGTTGAAAGAGTTGCAAAGAACATTTAGAAGCATTTAATAAGTGCCCTGTATAAAACAATTTAAGAATGGTAACCCACATGAGGATTTCTTCTATGTTGTGGACTGAGAAGATTCAAAGAAGGCACTTTTAAAAGCAATCAGGAAAGAACCATCTCTTCCAAGATGATGCAACACTTGTTCCATGCTTAATCAACCTGACTGTAGAAAGAAAACTTTGATGCTGTAACTAATTATCAATACTCCTCAAGCGACAGCCTGGAATATACACTATTGGTTTATGGTATAACAACATGTAATGCATGACCTCTTTCCAGAAAACTTTTAGTCGTTCACAGAAACTCACACACCATAAGTATTATCTCACCACATACCTAAAATATGAAGTAAAATGCTGACATACAATATATAAAAGCAACCATTTTGTAGTAATGGGAATGTAGTAAGAAAGCAAGTATACTACAAAAGCTTTGGCGAAGTGTGGAGAGACAGCTGGGTTGTAGCTAAATAAGAAAATATCATCAGCAAACAAAGAAAATTCTGGAAACGTACATACCGTTAGAAAAATTCTGGAAATGTACATACTATTAGGACAGTAATTTTATATACAGGAGAGGTTTTAAAAAGATGACAACAAAATGCCAAATTACAAATTAGGAAGTTGCCATGAGATGTGATGCACACAGGATTGAAACTGGATTGAGATGGATTGGGCATTAATTCTTACAGGCTGAGCTAAAATATATATGTAGTATTAGGCACACCCCCTAGACTGGACAAACTTTAAGGTTAGCCAATTTAAGAAAAATCACATCAATGGAAAGAGGAAGATATGGAAATCCACATGGTTTAAGACAAAAATTTCTAAAAAATGTTCTGTACCTTCCAAAGGGAGTTGAAAGTGAATATCTAAAACCCTTTTCCAAGGAACTCATAAAAATATGCTAATTTTACCAAGTTATACACACATGGTTTTTTTTCTTATTCTATTCTGAAATATTTACAAGATGTACTGGGATGAGGAGATGCAATACCTTTTTGTGAGGTATGTACATATTTTTTCCGATAGATCTTTGCACTTTACTTTGCAAAATTATAGTTATCGCTGATGTACATACTATCATAAAAGATGAGAGCTAGCATTTTACTTTACAAAATTATAGTTATAGCCGATGTAAGTACTATAAAAAAAAAAGATAAGAACTAAAACCAACATCAATCCCTTGGTATATTTATGAACAAATAAATAAAAGGACGTCATGGGATAGGGAGGCGCAGGACATTCCCCAATGAAATCTCAAGTCATACTGATCCACCTCTATCCTGTACGAAGCTACAAGAGTTGCCAAAAATCCACTATGGCCTACTGAAATGATGTGAAAATTTTTCCCACAAAATTCATTCAAACCATATGGTGTGAAATACTGATTCTCACCAGAAGCAGTCCGCTCCTCACTCTACAGCAATCGTGTCCGTCCGGTAAGGGTTAAAGAAAAGGGGAGAGGATGAGATAGTCAAGAGGAGTAGCAGATAAGAAAATACCATGAAGATAAGGGGGAAGACAAGTCAAATCATAAAGAAGGCAAATAGGCGACGACTTGGAGGACCTAAGCGTGGAGAAATCTCAATTCATGAAAACCTGACAGAAAACCTTAATGACAAAGATATTTATATACACACCTGCTGTTCTATGTCACCTTTGGGAATGTTCCAGTTTTTCATGGAAAGATGATTCTGAGGTTACAAGCCACACCCTAGCTCCTGTATCATCAAAGCTAAACAACACAGGACTTGTCATTAACATATGCAGAATTAACGAGAATTAAAAAAATTCTGTTCAGTCGCATAAAACTGCTTATAAATATCAATTTGAAAATAATAAAAAAACTATTGTCTCTCTCTACCTCACTTCAATCTCACAGATTATGTTCTTTTCATTGTTGAAAAGTTCTGAATATTAAACAACAAGATTACTGAGCTATTTCTTATTTAACAGATAAAGCAGTTTAATGTAGCACCCTAATTTATATGTCTATTTAATAAAAAATGCCTTGATACGTTGTGCTGTTGAAACACATAAACTATTTACAGAACAAGTAAGAAATATGACAGAAAAAATTAGAATGAAAATAATTTGTTAATATTATGTATGAAAAACAATGCTTACAAAAATCAAGATATTTACACTGACAAACTTCAATGGCTTTCCATGAAATTCAACCTTTCTGGTGAAAAGTAAAACTGATAGGTACCAATTTACATTTTGAAATCCATTTTTAAAACTGAATTCAGAAATATTTGCATTCACAAACTTTTACATGTAAATAACTAGTTTATACTGTAAAACACTTAAAATATAATTCCAACAATGAACAATGACTTAATAATGCAAGGATGGAAGATTTTGAAAAAAAGCCACCCAAAAATTTAACACTAAACGCAAAAGTTTTTTCTTTTATTTGGAAATCACACCCAATTCATGGGATTACAGTAAAAACAATGGGTCAAATTCATTGAACCAATAACAAACAGTTACTGTATTTTCATACTATAAATATGTTATAACCAGAAAATGTTTTTCTAACCACTGTTAACTATTTTTAAGGTGAAAAATACAAAGCCATGAACTGTAGAGTCTGTTTTTTATGTATGTCCCCTTCCCTTAAGAAATGTATAATTAAGGAAC